>NC_069787.1:50490750-50616545 GCF_027406575.1 Nycticebus coucang | reverse complement strand
TATATATATTTATTTAGTTTTAGTTTCTTAAGTATTCATTTTATAAGTAGATTTTCTCTTGAAAATGCGATGTTTGCACACTTAGCTGACCACTGATTTCTGAATGGCTTTTCATATTTTTTCAAACTGGAAAAAAGAGGGCTGTAAAGGTAGAAAGCTTTATTTTTATTCTTGACATCAAGTTTGTATTAAAGAATCTAGCAGAAGCTTAATTTGTAGCTGACCAGTGTTAGCTAATACATGTAGAAGACTGACACGGTCTTTAATTTCAATAAACTTAATGGCAGACAATGAAAGATAAAAGAGAGAGGGCTCAAACGGTCTATAAAACCAGCGCATGGTGCCCCATAATGGCATTAATGTACACAGCTATGATTTAATTAAAAACAAAAGAAGAGAGAGGGCAAAAAATTGGAGAAAGCTGGGTGGCAAAATCTGAATTTAACTAATATTTAAATTCATTTAGTTGAATGAATTTAAAATGGAAATGGAAATCATTTAAGTTCTTGAACAATTTTTCAGCTTATCCATATATTTTCTGAATTGACTGCAATTTAAATAAGTATACTTCGGTTAGAGAAAGCAGTTGATGTGCTGTATCTAATTTATATTGTTAAATGGAACATGTAAGTATGTAAAGTTTTGTGTTGGAGAATCTTCCTTGAGAACAGAATGATAAAGAGCATACAGGACAGATTTTCTCATTGTCTTTCTTGCTGTGGGTATTAACTAGGCGCTGATTCTTTTTGATTGATCTGTGTCCCATTAACAGGGTATTATATTTTGAAGTGTTCATGGTATCCATACAATCAAGATGACTATAGTATTGGCTAAGGGTTGTCCACAATATCTGGATTATACACTTGCTTGTAGGATATACACAATAAGAGGTAATGACAATACCTAAGTATTTACAACACTTATATTTTATACAGTATACACACATGTATTCTTCATTTCAGCCAGAACAGTGCTGCTTCATATATCCCCATTCACCGATCTACAGGAATAACACAAAACAACACAGAATGGAAAGGAATATATAGCTCAAAAGTTCACAGCAACTCTAACTAAAATTGGCAATGCAATTGAAAAATATATATTTGGGGTACACATTCATTTAAACTTCATGGAGTTAGGTATATATTTAGCAGTGCTAGCCCTGAGGATATACATGCGTGTGCTATAATTTCCCTCTGGGCCTTCCGTTTTTATTTTTATTTTTTTTTGAAGGATTAATATCTTTAGATACATGTACTTTCTCTGGTATTCACCTCTTATTTATTTGAATAATTTTGTTAATGATTTCATCTTTTTTCAGCAAAAATGGAGATTTAACAACCTTTGAATGCTCCATGCCTAGTCCAATGTGGTCAAACTCAGAATGAAATATTTATCAGGCAAAATAGGAATTTAAGCCAATATCCATGGAATAAGAATTGTACAGGTAAATACTCTGAATAATTCAGGCCTCCAATCCCTGATTGTATGCATTAATGTTTTATTTCTCTTAAAATTTTTAACATTATAATTTTTAACTCATCATTTTCCTCATAAAGAGCATGGCTCACGTAATAATGCTATTGTGACTTCCCCCCCCCCTCAGTTAATGATTTTTCTTCCCTTGCAATTCTCTCTTCAGTTAACATGTGAAACATTTTTTCCTTTGTCACCTGTTCTTGGGAAATAATATTTTGCCACTTGCCCTTCAACAAAGGTGGGAAAAGTAATAAGCATGCATGCAGAGCTCATGTTGATAGCATCAATATAAAGATCCATACATTAGAAACATTTATATTTCTTTAGAAAGGAAATGATATTTTGCTCTCTGACAATGTTTGTATTGATCATAGATGACAAAACATTCAACTGTTGCTTTAAATTGGATCCTCCTAATACATGTATTAAGCCTATAAAATTAAGGCATATTTAAAGAAATACAAACATTATTCTTTACTAAAAACATGCATAATTTTAATCAACGAAGAGGAATATTGTTTTATTCCAAAAAGTTCTTCTGTTAATAGACAGGCAAATAGAATCTTAATTTGTAAATTCCATAATTGATCTTCATGTTAGACATAGTTTACATTCAAGACAGGAGAATGTGCTCATTGATTTCTAAAGTCAAAAGTAATAATATATTGAGTACTTGGTGTGTACAGCTATTCTTCTGGAAACACAAAACCTAAAGATAAATCAGATTCTCAGTCTGTCTTAAGGAGGGTCATGGTCACATGCAAAACAATAGAAATTCAACACAATGCAATAGTGCCCAAATGTCTAAGGCATAGTTAAATGTTCAAGCCATATTCAATTGATAACTATGTACCTCCATATGATGGGGAATATAGTGGCAAAACAAAGTCTTATTTTAAAAGACATCAAAAGTTAACCAAAAAGTTTCCATAATAATAATAATATAATATTACAAAACTGCATCCATGGTGTGATCCCAATTCTATTAGATAGACAGGTAAGTAAATAGGTGAAGAAATGAAGGAGGAATTAAAGGAAAGAAAACATATGAAGAGAAAGGAAAGAAAAGGAAAGAAAGAGCAAAAAGAGAGGGAAAAGAGAAGGAAAGAAAGAGAAAGAAAAGGAGCAAACAATTGGAAGGAATGAACCTTTTTTGTACTATTATAACTGTATTGTGAGATTACATGCATTTTTATTTTTATAGTTCATTCTCTTTATAAATAAGTTAAATAATAAATCCCAGACAGCATTGCTTATAATCCTTTTACCAAATCAAATGAATACTTTGTTTTCCATGTTTTTTCTTTATTTATATAAATATTAAAATTTTGTATATATGAAAAAACGAGAATTGAACTTTACGTTTTTCATTTTTATTTAACAAGGAAATTAAGCTTTGGTTTTTTAGAATTCTTTTAAAAGAATCGTTATCTCCCTAGCCAGGCATTGTGGTGGGCGCCTGTAGTCCCAGATACTTGGGAGGCTGAGGCAAGACGATCGCTTAAGCCCAAGAGTTGGAAGTTGCTGTGAGCAGTGATGACACAGCACTCTACCGAGAGCAACATAGTGAGACTCTGCCTCAAAGAAAAATAAAGCTTTATCTCCCTATTGTCTCTACCGCACTTTGCGTACTCATCAAGCAATATTCATATGTGTGCCCCTCTACCTTTCTACCGTCCCAGGACAAACTTGCACTTATAACCCATACATAGCACTTCTTGTTTTGTTTTTGTGTTTTTAAACAGCTCACTTTTTCCACTTTTAAGGGACATTATTTCAAGTCAAAACATACACACGTAACTCATTAAATTTAATAATCAGAAAAAAATGAGTGACTTCTATAGGCAGGGAATTCTTACAGCCCTGGGGCTGCAGCCTAAACAAAAGGCAGGAAGTTGCCACGTTGCGATGTTCTTTAGGTTTTTGTGTGGGAATGAACCATAATTGATTCAATAATCCGCCTATTAGTGGATATTTAACTGTTTTTTTTCCATTTTTTCTCCTTTGGTTTTGCTCTTATACATAGCACTGCAATAAATATACTTTTATATATACATTCATGTTGTTGGACTCTCCATATCTCATTTTATCAGGGCCTTATATTGTTGGCTTACTCAGAAATACCAATTAAAGATATTTTTCAGAAACACAATGTGCAGAGCTTTCCAGAGCTGTCAAAAATGTTCTGTGAGAGTAGCTGAAGCAAATGAACTGTTTCTGAGGTTAGTAGGGTCCCAGCCATAAATGAAACCACGCGTAGTTGCTTATTTTCAATTAAAATAGAGAAAATATTAAACGTAAGGCAGATAGCATCCACCCAGGTGCAATAAAGGCCGAAAGAGGTGAGGAATGATCCCCATCATGAGCAGAATGAAAAGACAGGAGCAGGTACAACGTTCTAAACTGGTAAATACAGCGAATACTTTAAATACCGAGGACATTTAGAGTTAAAATGGTCTTTGTTTATACTGTGTATGTGAATTGGGTAATAGTGGGGAAGTATTATGCAACTCTATCAAAAAAAAGTATCTGTGAGCCATCGTGTAATTTCAAGTTTGTTTTGTATTTTTTAACAAGACTATAAAAACAAAAGAATCAAACTGATGCGTTTTCTCTACTGACAAGCACTTAATGATAGATTCTATTTTTATTTATTTATTTATTTGTTTATTCATTTATTTTGAGACAGCACCTTGTTTTGTTGCCCCAGCCAGAGTGCAGTGGTATCATCATAGCTCCCTGCAACCTCAGACTCCTGGGATCCAGGTATCCTCCCACCTCAGCCTACCAGCTACTGGTAGCTGGGACTCCAGTTGTACACCATCATACCTGGATAAGTGTCCTTCTTTTTTGTAGAAATAGGGTTTTCTTACAATGTTGAATCTGGTCTCAAACTCCTGGCCTCAAGCAATCCTCCCACCTTGGCCTCCCAACATGCTGGGATCACAGGCATAAGCCACTGAGCCCAGTTTACATTCATCATTGCATTTTGTGATTACCAATGTTA
Organism: Nycticebus coucang; assembly: GCF_027406575.1. NCBI lineage: Eukaryota > Metazoa > Chordata > Mammalia > Primates > Lorisidae > Nycticebus > Nycticebus coucang. Next base: position 50,612,059 of record NC_069787.1, on the reverse strand, counting down.
TTCTTAAGATACTGGTGTCATAATCATTGTCATCATTTTGCCTATAAGGAAAGGGGATCACACAGGTTTAAATATTGCTTTAAAAATGACGGAGTTAAGATTTAAAATTAGATTATAATTCCAACACCCCTGTCCTTCAAACGTTATGTACTGAGATTCCTTCCCAAAACCTGAGGGAAAATAGGTAATAAGAATTGTTCCCAACTAAAAGAAATAATATGGCACATGGCATTGTGGATGGTTGCATTCATTCCTTCCTTGGGAACTGTGATTACATCTATGTACAAATGTCATTACCTCTTCCTTACCCCATTCAATTAGCATGGCTGGAGCCTAATTTAAACTTCACAGTAAAGATTTATAATTCCTAGGAATCTGTCCCCCATCTCCACCACTGACTGGACACAGGGAAGTTTTTCCTGCCTAAAAAAGATTCATTTTACTTGGATATTAAATAACACAATTACACACATATGCCCAACTATGGAAAGCTATACTAGACCCAGCAGCAACTGCAAATAAAAAGACAGGACCAGGCTAAGTAGCTGCTTAAACCATGTGCAACAGCCTTATCAAACCCCTTCCCCCAAGAAAAGAGGGATGGAGGGAGGAGGGTGGGGCCTTGGTGTGTGTCACACCTTATGGGGGCAAGACATGATTGCAAGAGGGACTTTACCTAACAATTGCAATCAGTGTAACCTGGCTTATTGTACCCTCAATGAATCCCCAACAATAAAAAAAAAAATAAAATCTCAAAAATCTTGAGCAAAAAAGGTCTTGATATTTAGACAAAAAAAAAAAAATAGAAAGCAAGAGATGGGTAGATGGGATTTGAGCTTTTCTCTCTTTTCAATGGGGAAAACAAATTCATACTTTATAGCACTACACAAATCTCTGAAAGTTAGAAACCTCCTTAAAGTAGTTAAACTACTCATCTTTCTACAAATGTCTGCAGAGAAAACCCCTGAAATTTGAGATAGATATATCTTGAGACCTTGGTAATCATCACATTCAATAATACCCCAAAGCATCTCATTTTAGTCCTGAAGTACAATAAATTATAGCTGAAGTTAACTATGAACAGTGGAAGGTCAGCCAGACTCAATGACCAGCCACATATAAAAGGCAAACCTAAAACATGGCCAGACTGTAAAGGTCTTCGTTGGCATGGACTCTGCAGCATGGTATCTGTGTGCAGGCAAAAGCATGAATTTTAAACCCAGGACAGAGACAAGTCTTCTGAGTTCACTTCTTCCCTCCCCATGACCAATTGTTACTGCTTTGATGCCTGAGGCTATTTATGTTGCAATTCTTCAGCCTTTAACATAGATCTTGGCACAGAGAAGACAAACAATATATCTGTTGGTTGAACTGGGTGGAGATACGTGGGTCATTACAAAAGTTTTGACAAGCTACGCAAAAAACAAAAAGTGTAAAGTCTGTGCGGACAGAGACAAATGAAGCCCTCCCAACCAACACCCATAACCCAAGCAAGTTGAAACTTTCACGGGTGAATCAGAAAGGATGCCGTCCACTGTGTTTCTTTGAAGTGTTATAATGCTCTGTCTCAAAACTTTCATAGTAACATACACATCAGTGGTTTTAAACAATAAATCAGGCAGAGTTTATAATTCCATAAATGGTTGAACATGCTTGATAGGTTTCTGGAAAATATAAGGTGGGTCATTTTAGGTTAAGGCCTCTCAATAGTTTCATCAAAATAAGTGTGAAAGATAGGAATAGCAGAACGTGCATGCCTGATAATGTTTTTTATTTGATTGAATGTTGTGTTATATTGAGGGGGGAGTAGGACAGATTTTAAAAAGTGAGAAATTAGATTTAAACATCTACTTTAATTAATGTAAATTTATATAACATAATCTGTAATGTATCTATTAGATTTGTTTTAATATAATTCCATTTTTAATTATTTATTTATTATTAGTAAGTAATGATTTAACCTCTCATGCAAAAATTTTAAAATATGATTGACACTTTAAGACTTAGGGAGAATGTAAAATATTTCTACAGTGGGATGGACACTCATATTTCGATATTACTAAGTATCTGGGGGCTAGTAGCTGGATATGTACAAAACATTTTTTAATCTTTATTGAGGCAAAGTTGACAAACAAAAATTCCATATGTTCAGAGTACACACAGAATAGAATGCATACATAATCAATGTGAAAATTTGATATGTATATACACGTGGTCAAATGATTACCACAATCAAATTAATTAACTCATCCATCATCACACGTGGTCACCATTTGCATGAGTGTGGGGTGAGGACATATACTTAATAACAGAAGTACAAAATTAGCGAATTAAATCTAAAGAAATGAGGGATTCAATCAAGAAAGATGGAGGCCATATCAGCTAGGAGTTGGATTACGTAGGTACTGTGCTTGGTTTGGCCATGTGTTTGTCTAGCATACCACTTTAGTGTATAATATTATAAGAGGTAGTAGTTTTGAAAGGGCAATATGACTGAGCTACTGTTACAGCATATGGATTTCTGACAATTAAGTTTGCAAATTTGCCACCATGCACTTACATTGGCAGTATTGTACAAACAAATCAGTAAGGTTTCATAAACTATCAGTACCTCACAGTTGTGCTCAAGTTGATGTGTGGCAGTGTCTTGCTGAGAGGTGTTCATTATTGTTGTTGTGTGTTTTTGTGTGCTGTCATGAGAATGTCAGAAATTGAATTAGAGCAACACACAAACATTCCTATATTTCTTGTTAAACTTGAGAAGAGTAGAAGTGAAATCAGGGACATGTTAATCCAAGTTTATGGGGACAATAACATGAAGAAAGAAAGCAGGAGTGTAAAAATGGATCAAACATTGTTCGTTTTTTTTTTTTTTTTTGTTTTGTTTTGTTTTGTTTTGTTTTAAATCATAGCTGTGTACATTAATGCAATCATGGAGCACCATACACTGGTTTTATAGACCGTTTGACAAATTTTCATCACACTGGTTAACATAGCCTTCCTGGCATTTTCTTAGTTATTGTGTTAAGACATTTATATTCTACATTAACTAAGTTTCACATGTACCCTTGTAAGATGCACCGCAGGTGTAATCCCACCAATCAACCTCCCTCTGCCCATCCTCCCCCCTCCCTCCATTTCCTCTCCCCCTTCCGCATATTCTTAGGTTATAACTGGGTTATAGCTTTCATATGAAAGCCATAAATTAGTTTCAAAGTAGGGCTGAGTACATTGGATACTTTTTCTTCCATTCTTTAGATACTTTACGAAGAAGAATGTGTTCCAGCTCCATCCATGTAAACATGAAAGAGGTAAAGTCTCCATCTTTCTTTAAGGCTGCATAATGTTTCATGGTGTACATACACCACAATTAATCCATTCGTGGATCAATGGGCACTTAGGCTTCTTCCATGACTTAGCAATTGTGAATTGGGCTGCAATAAACATTCTGGTGCAAATATCTTTGTTATAATGTGATTTTTGGTCTTCTGGTTATATACCTAGTAGAAGAATTATAGGATTGAATGGCAGGTCTATTTTTAGATCTCTAAGTGATCTACAAACATCTTTCCAAAAGGAATGTATTAATTTGCATTTCCACCAGCCGTTGAAGTGTTCCATTTTCTCCACATTCATGCCAACATCTCTGGTCTTAGGATTTTGTGATATAGGCTAATCTTATTGGAGTTAGATGATATCTCAAAGTAGTTTTGATTTGCATTTCTCTGATGATTTAGGATGATGAGCATTTATTCCTATGTCTGTAGGCCATGCACCTGTTTTCTTCAGAGAAGTTTCTCTTCAAATCCCTTGCCCAGCCTGTGATGGGATCACTTGTTCTTTTCTTGCTTACACGTTTGAATTCTCTGTGGATTCTGGTTATTAAACCTTTGTTGGAGACATAACCTGCAAATATCTTCTCCCATTCTGAGGGCTGTCTGCTTACTTTACTTACTGTGTTCTTGGCTGTGCAGAAGCTTTTTAGTTTGATCAGGTCCCAGTAGTGTATTTTTGAAGCTGCTTCAATTGTCTGGGTGGGGGGGGTCCTCCTCATAAAATACTTGCCCAGACCGATTTCTTCTAGGGTTTTCCCTGCACTCTCTTCTAGTATTTTTATAGTTTCATGTCTTAAGTTTAAATCTTTAATCCAGTGAGAGTCTACCTTAGTTGATGGTGAAAGGTGTGGGTCCAGTTTCAGTCTTCTACAGGTTGCCAGCCAGTTCATCCAGCACCATTTGTTAAATAGGGAATCTTTTCCCCCTAAAGGTTTTTAATTGGCTTGTCAAAGATCAAATAACTGTAAGTAGCTGGGTTAATCTCTTTGTTCTCTATTCTGTTCCATACATCTACCTCTCAGTTTTTGTGCCAGTACCATGCTATTTTTATCACTATCTATTTATAGTGTAGTCTGAGGTCTGGTAGCATGATTCCTCCAGCTTTGTTTTTATTGCTGAGTAATGTCTTGGCTATTCAAGGTTTTTTCTGATTCCAAATAAAATGAAGTATTATTTTTTTTTTGAGATTTCTAAAGTATGACAGTGGAGCTTTAATAGGGATTGCATTAAAATTGTATATTGCTTTGGGTAGTATAGCCATTTTAACAATGTTGATTCTTCCCAGCCATGAGCATGGGATGTTTTTCCATTTGTAAACATCTGCAGCTATGTCTTTTCTTAGAGTTTCATAGTTCTCTCTACAGAGACCTTTCATATCCTTTGTTAGGTAAACTCCCAAATATTTCATGTTCTTTGTCACTACTATGAATGGAATAGAGTCCTAGACTGTTTTTTCAGCTTCACTATTGTTGGCATATATAAAGGCTACCAATTTATGAATGTTGATTTTGTACCCTGAGATTCTGCTGTATTCCTTGATCACTTCTAAGAGTTTTGTAGTAGAATCCCTGGTGTTTTACAGATCTGACACTGTATGTATACCCTTCATTGCCTTTTCTTCCATAATTGCGATGGCTAAAACTTCCATTACAACGTTAAACAGCAGTGGAGACAATGGGCAGCCTTGTCTGGTTCCTGAGTGGAAATAATTTAAATTTAACTCCATTGAATACAATATTGGCTGTTGGTTTGCTGTAGATAGCCTCTATCAGTTTAACAAATGTTCCTTCTATACCAATTTTCTGAAGTGTTCTGATCATGAAGGGATGCTGGATATTATCAAAAGCTTTTTCTGCATCAATTGAGAGAATCATATGGTCTTTGTTTTTTACTTTGTTTATGTGCTGAATTGTACTTATAGATTTCTGTATATTGAACCAGACTTGAGACCCTGGGATAAAACTGACTTGGTCATGATGTATAATTTGTTTGATGTGTTGCTGAATTCTGTTTGTTGGGATGATGTTGAATATTTTTGCATCTATATTCATTAGTGATATTGGTCTATAATTTTCTTTCCTTGTTCCGTCTTTTCCTGGTTTGGGGATCAGGGTGATGTTTGCTTCATAGAAAGTGTTCGGTAGTCTTTCTTCGTTTTCTATATTTTGGAACAGGTTGAGTAATATAGGTACTAGTTCCTCTTTAAAGGTTTGGTAGAATTCTGATGTGAAGCCATCTGGTCCTGGCCTTTTTTTTTTTTTTTTTTTTTAGGGAGATTTCGTAAGGTTGATGCTATTTCAGAAAATGATATTGGTCTGTTCAATATTTCCACTTGATTCTAGGTAATTCTTGGAAGGTGACATGCTTCCAAGTATTGGTCAATCTCCTTCAGATTTTCATATTTCTGAGAATAAAGTTTCTCGTAATATTCATTAAGGATTTTTTGAATTTCTGAGGAGTCTGTTGTTATTTTGTCTTTGTTGTTTCTGATTGATAAAATTAGAGATTTTACTCTTTTTTTTTCTGGTTAGTTTAGTCAAAGATTTATCTGTTTTATTGACCGTTTCGAAAAACCAACTTTTGAATTTATTGATCTGTTGTATAATTTTTTTTGTTTTCAATTTCATTTAATTCTGCTCTAATTTTGTTTATTTCTTTTCTTCTACTGGTTTTGGGGTTGGAATGTTCTTCCATTTCCAATTGCTTGAGATGTCCCATTAAGTTGTTAACTTCCTCTCTTTCTGTTTCCTTCCCAAGCTCCCTTGAGGAAGGCTTGCAGTGGTATAAATTTCCCTCTTAGGACTGCCTTTGCAGTATCCCTAATGTTCTGATAATTCATGTCTTCATTGTCATTTTGTTCCAAAAATTTGGCAGTTTCCTTCTTAATTTCATCTCTGACCCAGCTATCATTCAGCATAAGGTTATTTAACTTCCATGTTTTTGTATGAGTATGCGGATCCTGTTGTTACTGAGTTCAACTTTTATTCCATGGTGGACTAAGAAGATGCAAGAAATAATTTCTATTCCTTTAAATTACTGAGGTTAGACTTGTGACCTAATATGTGATCGATTTTGGAGTATGTTCCGTGGGCTGATGACAAGTATGTGTATTCAGTTTTATTGGGATAAAATGTTCTCTATATGTATGCTAAATCAAAATATTGGATGGTTAGGTTTAAATTTAAGATTTCTTTTCTCAGATTCTTATTGGAGGATCTATTCAACACTGCCAAAGGAGTGTTGAAATCTTCGACTATTATGGAGCTGGAAGAAATTAAGTTACTCGTGTTTGTTAGTTTCTCTTATAAATTGAGGCGCATTCTGGTTGGGTGCATAAATATTATTAAAATCTCATCATATTGAGTATTACCCTTAACAAATATGAAGTGACCATTCTTATCCTTCCTTACTTTTGTTGGTTTAAAGGCTATTGTGTCTGCAAATAGAATTGCAACACCTGCTTTTTTCTGATTACCATTTGCCGAAAATATGGATAACCATCCTTTCACACTGAGTCTATATTTATCTTTTAAGGTAAGATGTGATTCTTGTATGCAGCAAATATCTGGGTCTGAGTTTTTGTATCCAGTCAGCCAACCTTTGCCTCTTTAGAGGACAGTTTAAGCTGTTCACATTTTGAAGAAAATTCATAAGACTTGTAAAATTTTGGGTATCCAGTTTTTCGAAAGTCCAGTGGATATTTTTAATCCTTTTGCCAGTGTGGAAGTTGGAGTTTGATCAAAAGTTTCTGAGTGAGTTTACTTTTGTGGTAGAGGATTGGTTTTGTCATTGTGGAGGATAGGTCTGAGAATATCCTGAAGAGCTTGTTTGGTTATGGCTAATTTCTTCAACATATGAATGTCATTAAAGTATTTAATTTCTCCATCATAAATGAAACTCAGTTTAGCTGGACACAGGATCCGGGGTTGAAATTTATTTTGTTTTAGGAGATTAAAGTCAATGACCCCCCCTCTTCTGGCTTGAAAAGATTCAGCAGAGAGATCAGCGGTCATTCTAATATTCTTTCCATTGTAGGTAATGGACTTATTACGTCTGTCTGCTTTCAGAATTTTCTCCTTCGTATTAACTTTAGTGAAGTTACTTATGATATGTCTGGGGGATGTCGCATTCGGGTTGAGTCATGCTGGAGTTCTGAAACTGTCTGTTATCTGAATTTCAGAATCTCTTGGCATGTCGGGAAAATTCTCTTTCATAATTTCATGGAGAAGGGCCTCCGTGCCTTGCAAAGCCACTTCATCACTTTCAGGTATTCCAATGAAATGGATATTACCCTTCTTTGAATCATCCCAGAGCTCTCTGAGAGAATGATCCATTTTTGCTCTCCATTTCTCTTCCTGGGTGTGTAGTTGTTGGAAGGTTTCGGAGCATTCCAAAGCTTTGTCTTCAATGTCAGAAATCCTTTCTTCTGCTTGCTCCACTCTGTTACTGAGGAATTCTACTGTATTTTTCAGATCTTTGAGGGCTGCAAATTCTTGCTTCAGTGCGTCAAAATCTTTCGTTATTTTGTCTTTAAATTTGTTAAATTCTTGAGACAACTTTTGAATTTTCTTGAATTTCTAATTCTGACTTTTGAATTGCTCCTCAAATTTCTAATTCCAAATTTTCCTCCATTCTATTAATCTTGTTTGCAATCCAAATTCTGAATTGGATTTCTGACATCTTGGCCAGCTGTTTATGAATGCGATCGTCAGTTACATCTGCCATATCTTTCCTTGGGGGGGGGGTTGATCTATTCTGATTATTCATGTTACCAGAGTTTTTCCTCTGATTACACCCCATCATTAATTACACTGTTTGACTTTTCCCCTGGAGTTTTGTCAAGGACCTGTCCAGTACTATGGCCTGAGAAACTGGGCACCTGTTTGTTGTGGTGGGGCTAAGTGGGTCTGTCCTGTTTTCAGCTGGTCTCTGTCTGACCCTAGGTAAACAGTTACTCTGGGTTGAAGTCTCAGCTGTGGATAAAGACCAGCAATTAAGTGTCCCTGCCCCCCACAGGTAACAATTAGAAAAGGAAAATCAAACCTTCCTACAACCACACACCCAAGGCACCACTTGGATAGTCCTCGGGCGATTGGCTCAGTTCAAAAGGTCCAATCAATTGTCTCCATAAGCACCTGTCTCAGGTGGAAAAGTTTAAAAGGTCTCTGGCAACTAGATCGCAGGGGTCTACTGACAACTCAAATATAATTTGCTCTGGTGCTCCATGAAGTCAGAAGGACCTACCCAGCAAATAGGTTAGTCTGGGAAAGTTGATTCCTCCTTCCCCACCTTGCACCTCTGTCACAACCAGTCAATGATAACCCCATGGGGCTGTGACCCAGTTGCCTCCAATGAGCAGATAATCCAGGGGTTAGCACCTGCCTGAATCACAAGGAAATCTATGTCTGCTCAGCCTGGCCGCTGCTCTCTGCCTCTATCCAGCAGGGGGAGGTGAGGCCTCACAACCTCGGGCACTTGACCTGACAACCTGGGGGATGTTCACTCAGTTCCAGCCACACCCTTGATTTATGTTACTGACAGAACAGAACAACTTTGCGGAATTGGTTTCTGTCCCTGCTAAATTCCACTGCAGAAGAGAAGCTGTTTTGTTCCCAGAACCTGTGCCTCAGGCCCTGTCTTTGCTCCTGCAGGTTTGTATTCGCAGCACAGTTAGTTGTCAGTTCTAGCCTCCTGCCTTCCTTTGTCTGTAGGCTGACGATCCCCTGAAGGCCAGGTGCATCTTAGGCTCAGTAAAGCAGTCCTCTGGGTCAGTCCCCCGGACCCCTCTGGGAAACTCCCAGCTTTGCATGTGCGTTTTCTAGTCCCCGCGCTCCACCCAGGCCGGTACCACCTCAGCAAACCCTTTATTCACGGTGCCTGTGTTTCTGTCCCAGATCTGTTCCAAAGTGGTTGCCACCTGAGAAGATGCCCAGCCTCCTCTGTTTGCCCAGTGAGACAGGGGGTGTGACTTCGGAATATCCGGGGATGAGCCCTATTGTTACCAAAAACAGCTGCTGCTCTGTGCCTCGGGGCAATGCTGCTGTGGCTTGGTTCCCTCTCAGGTGACCATCCTCTCCTCACTCCCATGCCACAGAATCTTCACTGACCAGCTGCAGTCCAGGCCATGTCCACACCCCTTCAGAAATCACCCAAGAATCTGGACTCCTTGGGGACAGGCCTTCAAACCTCAGAGTGAGAGTGGAGGGGAGTGCTGGGAGCTCAGAATTGCAGGTAGAGATTATATACAGTTTTACACAATCTTATGCCTGGCAGGAGAATGCCATGGCACTCTAGTAGGGGAGGTAGGTCCAGTTTTTAGAGGGTCTCTCCTGTGGAGTGTAGTGGGATGACCTTTGAACTCTGCTAATTTGTTTGTGGGGCACTCTGAGCTGTTCTCATGGGGGAGGGGACTCCCATCCACTTGGCGATGGATTTTGTATCTTTTGTTTGTATCCTTGGGGTTGCAGCTTGCCTCAGCAGGGTTGATGTGCATTCTTCAACCTTCTCTCTTGGTGCAGCTCTAATCCACCAGGTTATATGCGAAATTTCTGGATGGGAGCCTCTGTGGAAAGCTGGCTTCATTCAGCCATCTTTTCTCCACCCCCCAAACACAGGTCTTAAGAGGCAGGAGTCCGAAGTTCTGGACACCACTCCTCCACTTGATGTGTGAATTGAAACAAGTTTCTTTACCTCTGTGGGTATAGGATTTGCCTTAGGCAGTGCAGAGTCCTTGATGAGTGAGTCAAACATTGTTCTGATGAGAGAGAAAGTGTCACTGATGAAGAGAAGTCAGGGCAGTTGGTAATGAGTAGAACTGATGAAAACGCTGCAAAAAATTGTCAAATTTTGTGTCAAAATTGTTACCTTACTGTAAGAAGCATACCAGACCAAGTAAATGTTGATAGAGCAATAGTAGGACAATCTTAACTGAAAATCTTAGCCAACAACTCATGGCTCTTGCATTAGAACAATGCACCAGCTTACACGGCACTGTCTGCTACTTTTTAGTCAGTGAACAAATAACTGGCTACTCTGACTACTCAGTTATGACTTTTTTCTTTACCTAAAGATAAAGGAAATATTGAAAGAAAGATATTTTGATGACATTTAGGACATCGATGGGGAGAGAGAGAAAGAGAGAGAGAGATTGAATTTATTAACTGATGTAAATAAATAAAATATCCAGAGGCTTGCATCTTTAGGTATGGCTTGATCAAGAAACAAAATATAGCAGACTAGAAGGCAGCCTACAAATGCTGATGTCACAGAGAGGATTGAAAGTGACAAGTGAATACTCACCTTCAGATTGATCATCTACAGAAAGCATTGTGAATCAAAAGAGAGTTGATAGGAGACACACAGTGAAGGAGAAGGAGAAGTGTTGACCTGCTCAGTAATTTGGAGGTGCACAGGGAAGACAAGTGCACCTGTTGGGAAGGCAGAGAGGGGAGAATCCAAGGGCTCCACACTCCCTCCCAACAATCATTGCTCTCCAAGCTAAGGGAGAGACCCTCCATTGTAGAAGGCCACAAGACCGACATGGGTGATATCTGGAGACTGTGCAGCAGCATTTCTCTGGAGAGTGGACTCAGCCATAACTCACTGGTTTGTGAATCCTGGGTGCTTCAGCTGGCACCATTTTAAAATCCTAGACCCAGAGTGAGTGCTGCTTCTACCTGAGGTTAGATCCATTGATGCTGCCTCCCCACCAATCCTGCCAGTCTGTGGGTAGGAGGGAATGGGCAGGCAGGCACTTTTGTGAGTCCTGTGGGCAGGAGGCTTCCACCTTCACTGTTGTGAAGCACATTCATGTTGACAATCAGTGCCACCTGTGGGTGTAGGCAAAGCTGTGCTGAAGTCTGTAGATCTGAGCCAGGCAGCCCTCAAACTAGCATGTACCATCACTGCCCATGGCCCATGGACATGAGCAGGACTGTGTTCAAGCTGTGAGGGCTGACAAAGGCCACTGATCACAGATCTCACTCTCAAGCCAGTGAAAGCTGATAATCACCTCCAATTTCAGGTGTGGTTAGAGCTATGCTCATGTGAGTTCCTGGATGAAAAATGTTTCTGTGTGGAGATCTTTGTAGGGCAGACCTGAAGCTGGTACAGGCCATCCATTGCTGCTGGTAGAAGGGGCAAGCAAGACCATGCTCAAGCCATGGGGAGCAAGAAAAACCACCACCTGCGGATCTGAGTTGGACAGCTCTAAAGGCAGCACAGACAGGTGATGGCTGCCACCCACAAGGCAGGCTGACAGAAGCTGCTGCCCACAGAACTGAGTCGAGCAGTGCTCAAGCCCACTTGGGCTGACAGTTTCCACTGCTGACAGAACTAACTGAGTCATTGATGCGTTCTGCAGCATGGGGACCTCCAGTGACAGGTGAGGCAGGAAATGCAGGAAGTTCATGAAAGCAAGAATATTAAATATCCACAGTGCATCCACCCATCTCCTGGCAGGTCAATCCAGAGTGGGACAAAGTGTGCTATCAAGAGATCTCCCCTCCTTTGCATTAGTAGGAGATTCCTCGGCAGAGAATAACATATGCACTACAAGCTTATCTGTCTTCATCTGGGAGAAGAGATGTCAGATGAGAAAGAACCAGAATAAGAACTCTGGTACATGAATGAACAAGCTTTCTTGATACCCTGTAAAAGATCACAATAGGGCTCCAGCAATGGATGCCAACTAAAAGGAAATTGCTGAAATTGAAATGTCAGAAATGCAATTCAAAATATAGATGGTGAATATAATGAGTGTGATTAAAGAGAAAGCTGAAAACAGGCACAAAGAAACTAAAATTTTAAGTTTATGAATCAAAAAGTAAAAAAAAAAAAGTCACTAAAGAGCTAGACAACATACGAAAAGATATAACAGAATTAAAGGAATCAAAGAGTCACTTAGGGAATTTCAAAATACAGCATAAAGCTTCAACAACAGGCTAGGCTCAGCAGAACAAAAGAATTTCAGGGCTTGAAGAAAATGCTTTTGAATTATTTCAGGCAAGGATGCAGAGAAAAGAGTGACGAAGAATAAATAATCATTCAGAGAAGTATCATACTATGTCAACTGACCAAAAGAAGAATTATAGGCATCCTCAAGGGAGAAGAAGAAAAAATAAAAAGTGTGGAAAACCTAACCTAGTCAAGAAAATTATTAAAGAAAATTTCCAGGGTGTCATGAGACATTCAGTAATCCAGATAGAAGATGGTCAGTAACACTGAGAAGATTCATAGCAAATAGGATATCTCCAGGACACTTAGTTATCAATCTGACCAAAGTCAAAATGAAGGAGAAATTCTACAAGCTGCAAGACTAATGCAACAATTAACCTACAAAGGAATACCCATCAGGCTAACAACAAACTTCTCAGAAGACACCCTACAAGCTAGAAGGGATTGAGGCTCCATTTTTCATCTTCTTAAACACAGCAACTGCAAGCAAAGGGCATTCTATCTTGCAAAACCAAGCTTTATAAATGATAAGAAATTAAGATTTTTTCCAGACTAACCAACACTGAGGGAATTTGTCACTACTAGACCTGCCCTATAGGAAATACTCAAGACAACATTTATACATGGATCAGCATACCCACCAGTGTGAAAACACCTGAAAGTTAAAGCTCAAAGCTTTAATGAAACAATAGCACAAGAGAATAAAGAAAATACAAGATAATCATACAGCATGATGAACAGAATAGTCTTCCATATATCAATACTAACACTGAATGTGAATGGTCTGAATGCCATAAAAAAAAAGTACCCCAAGTTTATGCTGTGTCTAGAACCACATCTACTGCACAAGGACTCAACAGACTCAAAGTGAAGGGATGGAAAAAAAATAAACCATGCATATGTAAACCAAAGGTAAGCAGGTGTAGCCATTTTCACATCAGATAAAATAGACTTTAAATCAATAATGGTTAAAAAAAAGGACAAAATATGGTCATTGCATAATGATAAAAGGAGCAATTCAACAAGAAAGTAAAAGAATGCAAAATACATCTATATCACATATTCACCTAACAGAACAGAGTGAATAGATCGACTACAGAATGGGAGAAAATACTTGCAAACTATACATCAAATAAAGGGATAATATCCCGAATTTACAAAGAACTCAAACAAATCATCAAGAAAAAACAAAAAGTAGGCAGAAATTTTTCGAAGGAAGATAGCCAAAATGGCAAAAAATACATAAAAAATACTCAACTTTGCTAATCATCAGGGAATAGCAAATTAAAAGCATGATGAGATACCATTTTACCCCTGTCAGAATAGCCATTAGTAAAAGGAATGGAGTAATTTCTTTAGAAGTAACTAGGATAGTGCTGGAGACCATTAGGTCACTTAGGGAATTTCCTAAGTGGAGCATCTCAGAAAGGAAAAAAACAAACACCATAGGTACCATGATTGAGAGGTACACGAGTGGCACCCATGAGCATAGGAAATGAAAAGGTAATTGGATACCAAGAGGGGGAAGGAAGGGAGCGGTCAGGGGAGGGGTGTAACAAACACTGTCCTGATGATAGGCACACTGACAGCTTCCACTTATGCATTATGCAAGGTATCCAGGTAACAGAAATGTCTGCATCCCCTTCATCTTTTGAAATTTTTAAAAAATAAAAAATAATTCTTTTTCTTTCTTTCTTTTTTTTTTTTTATTGTTGGGGATTCATTGAGGGTACAATAAGCCAGGTTACACTGATTGTATTTGTTAGGCAAAGTTCCTCCTACAATCATGTCCTGCTCCCAGAAGGTGTGACACACACCAAGGCCCCACTCCTCTCCCTCCTTCCTTCTCTCTGCTTTTCCTTCCCTCCCCCATGACCTTAATTGTCATTTATTGTCCTCATATCAAAATTGAGTACATAGGATTCATGCTTCTCCATTCTTGTGATGCTTTACTAAGAATAATGTCTTCCACGACCATCCAGGTTAATACAAAGGATGTAAAGTCTCCTTTTTTTTTAATGGCTGAATAGTATTCCATGGTGTACATATACCACAGCTTGTTAATCCATTCCTGGGTTGGTGGGCATTTAGGCTGTTTCTACATTTTGGCGATTGTAAATTGAGCTGCAATAAACAGTCTAGTACAAGTGTCCTTATGATAAGAGGATTTTTTTCCTTCTGGGTAGTTGCCCAGTAATGGGATTGACAGATCAAATGGGAGGTCTAGCTTGAGTGCTTTGAGGTTTCTCCATACTTCCTTCCAGAAAGGTTGTACTAGTTTGCAGTCCCACCAGCAGTGTAAAAGTCTTCCCTTAAAATGTTCTGACTGTAAACAAAAGCAAAACAGCTAAAATACATAGCATGTAAAACAATGCCATGTTATTCAGCCTGAAAAAGGAAAATAATTGATAACTACAAGAGAAGAATTAGATTTTCCTAACATGCAAAAGATGTTAATTGAGGTGATGAATACTCTAGTTAGCCTGATATGATTCTTCCTGTATCAAAGCATCACATGTACCCTATAAATACAGGGTGAACATAAGGCTTGTGTGCAATTTAAAATAGTTGTAACTTTAAATTTCACACAAACTTTAAGTCCACCCTGTATATACAACTATTAGGTAGCCGTAATAAAAAATGTAAAAAAGAAACAAGATAAATATTCTTAAAACCAAACCTTGTTTCTATCCATCATCTCTGTGATCTGCTCTGTCTCTATTGGTCTCATTCTTGGACACATTATTGTATTTTTACCCCATGAGGGCAAGAGGACTACTTAGAGCTCCAGGTTTACATTTTCACAACAACCAAGTTTAGGGATGAAGAAAGCTGTCTTTCTTTCCAAAGTCTCACAATTGGCTTAGATAAGTTCTGACTGGATGATGTACCCATTCCTTGGATAAACACTAAGCCCCAGAGACACGAGGCAGGAGGGCTGAGTCACATATGCACAAAAACCGAAGTCAGCAATGAACATTGCATTGGCCGACAGATGAAGATAATTAGTGCCCCAAAGGCAATCTCTTGACTACCACTACCCTGTTTCCCCAAAAATAAGACATCCTCTGAAAATAAGACTTACTTACAGGAAAGATAAGGCATCCCCTGAAAATAAGACCTAGCGCATCTTTGGGAACAAACCTTAATATAAGACACTGTCTTATTTTTGGGGAAACGGTACAAAAAGCAAAGAAGGAGGTTGGGCAGAAAATCAAACAGATATTCACTGCTGGTATTAAATTTTAAGAAAGGCTTGAATATCAAGAGAAGGAGCCATGACTTTGTCCCACATTTAACAGGAATCTGGGAAAAGGAGCCCACTATAATAAAATGTGAATAAAAGAGAACAAATAAAATAGCAGTTGGAAAATTGTATCACAGTAGAATTCACAGGATGTTTTCTCTAGCACTTTTTGTCACACTCCACATTTAAAAAAAGAGAGAAATTATGAGGAATAAACAGTGTCTGAAAGGATATCATTGCTGTATCACTCTTGACACGGCTAAGCCCAAAGTTATAGAGGTAAGTCTGGAATAAATTATTATTAAACCAGATTTATTTGGTTTGATTAAAGTTACACCAGGAAAAAAAAATGATTTATCTTCTGTCCAGGAGTAATAAGTCAAATAAGTTTTAATGGGATAAAAGAGGAAAAAAAAATAGGAGACTCAGAGGGATTGGACAATTAATTGTCAAATGTGAAGTTAAACACTAATTCTACAAATTCTCCTTCCTTTGTTAGCTGTTTTCATTATACACTGTGTGGCTGAAAAACAAAGCAATACAACAAAGCAAATTTGTTTCATTAAAGCTGGACCTTATGATATGAGAAATTAATGAGAAGACAGAATAATTGTAGCAAGTAGAAAAGAAACCTGGTTTTATACTCAAACAACTTATTAAATAGAAAGACTTAGAAGGAAATTGAAAAAAGAGCTGCAACTTTAAGTCTGGCAGAGATTAACTATTTTTCTTTGAGGCTCTTCTCATGTAAAAAAAACTAAGAAATGTTTTCAATGCATGAGTTAATAAAAGAGGATGAGAAACCACCCTACGGAGAAAATAGGCACAATAATACTCTGATAAATTCCAGAGTATTGTCTAGAGAACTCTAAGAATTTCTTCCTACTCATAACTTTGCTTGTATTCTGAAGGTGTCAAGGGATTTTCCATATACTTCTATATAAAACAACATTTTTATTCTATCACAGGGCTTATGAATGTCCTAATGTCCCAAATGGAGCTCTGTAATTGTCTTCCTCAACTGCATCACCACAGAAAAGACTTTTATTCATATGTTCCACCTATAGAGGGAAAAATAGATCATATGCTCAAAATCACGCATTATTCATTAATGGAAATACTGATTTTCTTCCGATGCATGGTTCAGTGCTAAACTTCTACATGATTAAAAATACATTTGTCGTAATAACTATTGATCTCTAAAAAGTATTGATTAAAGTGATAATGGGAAAACCAAGAGCTCAAAGGAGTGTCCTGAGGCAAAGCAAGAGAATGACACAAAAAGGAAATGAGTCAACAGTTGTGAGAGGCAGCCACATAAGAGTATGGGGAGCCTGACAGCTGACTACATGAAGGTCATGGGATTTTGACAAATGCCAGACTTGAACGAGATCTAGGGTGAATGGAATGAAGAACTGGAGATATTCTTACAGGAGAGAATTAGTTCAGAAGCTGGCCTTTAAATGAAGGCTGAGACATAGGGCAGATGCAGAAGAGGGATGCAGAGCCAAGAGGAAGGTAAATTGTGTTTTATCAAAGATCGTCATTCATTATTGCCTTTTACAGATGGGGGATACAAACATCATAATCTGATGAGTATGACCCAGAAAAGAGAGGGGACCTTCAGAAGACAGAAAGATGTCCAGAGTAGGAAAGTGTTGAAAGCATTTGTATCAGATGAAAGCAGTGAGCACGCAGCAGAGGAAGTCTGGAGACTCAGTGGAGGAAATATGGGAGGCAAGGTAGGATTGTTTTGATTTGCTCAAAGCATAGAAAGACGGGTGATGAGTGTGAGTTGCACAGTAGAGAGAGAAGAAAGGGGCTAGTGGTAATTATACATCTGAAAAGGGTCATCTTATCACCACAAACGGAAGTGGGAAATTTTGTACATTTTGGTAAATTTAGTTGCCAGTGCCTGAGTGACAACCAAGTAGAAGCAGTTAGCAAGTTCTTAGAAATGGAACATGGCCTTGTGAGAGAATGATCAGGGCTGGAGATATAGATTTGTGACTCTCCAGGCAAAGATAATAATCAAAGTCTTCACATACAGAAAAGGAAGAACATAGGAAAAGGGTGGAAAAGATGAGTGAGAACAGAGGCAGGGGAAATTTCTACACTTAGGGGATAGAAACCAAAATCTGATTCAAAAATGATAGAACCATGGGGCCTGGAAAGCCAAGAGTATTGGAACTGTGACATGATGACCCACACTGCGAAACCCAAATTCCAAAGAAATGGAGAAGGAAAATCTGAGGAAAGCCTAGTGGATTTAGCAAGTGGAGAATCCTTTCAAGAGAGCTTTGTAGATGAGTTAGGATAATGTGCCCAGACTCCTTGGATTAAGCAATCAGCAGAAATAAATAACAGGGGGGCAAGACATGATTGCAAGAGGGACTTTACCTAACAAATGCAATCAGTATAACCTGGCTTATTGTTATACTGATTCATTGAGCAATAACAATTGCTCAATAATAAAACAATAAAAATAAATAAATAAATAATAAATTACAGCTGTCCACTTCTTTTGAGACGTTTGGTCTTGAACAGAATGGAAGAGTTAGGGTAGTCATTTGAGGAGAAAAGCACACTCAAGAAACTTTTTTTTTTTTTTTTTCAGGTCAGTAGATAAGGTGTCCCGAGTTTATTTAGAGCAGCCAGCAACACTCACATTTGGTAAGAAGATGACAAATATAGCAAGTGTAAACTTTTTTTTTCTTTTATTAAATCATAGCTGTTTACATCAATATGATCATGGGGCACCATACACTTGTTTCATAGAATATTTGACATATTTTCATCTCATTAGTTGACATAGCATATCAATTAATTGGACTTTAGCGTAATTATAGGATAAAGTGTCCAGTGGAAAAGTGAATGAGATCCTGCCATTTGCCACAGCCTGGATCAACCCAGATAGCATGACGCTGAGTGAAATAAACCAGGCACAGAAAGAAAAACACTGCATGATCTCACATATAGATGGAGTCTAAAATGTCTAATTCATTTTTTTTAAATTCTGAAAGCTGAATGCATAGAATCTGAGAATAAAATACTGGTGACCAGGGATGATAGGTGAGAGGGAGGGTGGGAGGGTGGAAAGGGGTGGAGAGAGGAAATGGGGAGATGTAGGTCAAAGGGTATAAAGCTCCGGGTATGAAGGACGGAAAAGTCTAAAGATCTAAGGTACAACATGAAGACTGTAATTATGACATTACATTGTTTGAGTCTACTGGGCATAACACTAGGCTTTAGGTGCTCTTACCATACACACACACTAAAGGGTAGTTACGGGAGATGATGGATATGTTAGTTTACTTGACTATTGTAACATGTACTATGTATAAATATATCAAAGCATTTTTCGCGTATCTTAAATACAATTTTTAAAAGGTCAAAATCATAGTAAGCATAGGATCATTTCCAAAGTGAAGCTTTCCTTCCATTCCTGTCAGGAATGGTTTGGCCCTGTCTTCACACAGAATTCTCCAGACCTAACATTCTGGGCCATCAGATGAGCCACAATGGAGCCTGCGCTCATCTCTGTTGAAATCCCCATATGTTAAACCCAAGTTGCATATTAATTTGTCTATTTCTATATCTTTCACAAGCTTTTTAAAATATTAGTAAATTTAGGGGGTATGAGTTGAATTTCATTACACATATATGAGTGCTGTCCAGAAAATATCCAGCCATGCCCTGTGAAAAAGATGGACATACATGAATGGATATTTTCTGGACAGCCCTTGTATACAGTATGGTGATAAAGTCTGGGGTTCTATACCCATCACCCAAAGAATGTACATTGTACCCCACAACTAATCTTTCCTTCCTCACTCTCACTCACCTGCCCCCTTTTGGGTAGACGATGTCAATCACACTACTCTATGTGCCCTTGGGTGGCCATGGTGTAGCTCATACTTGTAAGTGAGAACATAAGGAATTTACTTTTCTGTTCTTGAGATACTCCACTTGGGATAATGGCCTACAAATTGCTTCAAAAGACATTATTTCTTATCGCTCAGTAGCACTTCATGCACACACACCCCCACATTTTCTTTATATGCTCATTGGTTGATGTGCACTTAGGTGGATTCCATATCTTTGCAGGTGTGAATTGTGCTGCATAAACATATGTAGTACATAAGTGTAGGTATCTTTTAGATATCATGTTTTCTTTTCCTCTGGGCAGATGCCTAGTAGTGGGATTGCTGGATGGCATGGCAGATCTACTTTTAGTTCTCTGAGAACTCTCCATATTGATATCCATAGAGGTGGTACTAATTTACATTCCCACCACCAGTGCATAAATAAGTGTTCCCTTTTCACAGAATCTGTGCCACTATCTACTGTTTCTTGACTTTTTAGAAAGGGCCAGTTTAACTGTAGTAAGATGGTATCTCACTGTCATTTTAATTTGTTTTTCTCTGGTGATTTGGGATGGTGAGCATTTTTTCATATACTTCCTGGCCATTTTTATGTCTTCTTTTGAAAAAACAGCTTTTCATGTCATCTGCCCGGTTTTTATTGGAGCTGTTTTTGTTTGTTTGTTTGTTTCTTGGTTTTGTGAGACAGTCTCACTATGTCACCCTTGGTAGAGTGCCTTGGCGTCACAGCTCACAGCAACCTCAAACTCTTGGGCTTAAGCAATTCTCTTGCCTCAGCCTTCCCAGTAGCTAGAACTACATGTGCCCACCACAACGCTGGCTATTTTTTTTTTCTTATTATAGTTGTCATTGTTGTTTAGCAGGCTCAGGCCGGGTTTGAACCCACTAGCCCCAGTGTATGTGGCCAGCTCCCTACCCACTTAAGCAAAGGTGCCAAGCCAAGCTGTTTGTTTTTCTTTCTGAACTGTTTCAGTTCCTTGTAAATTTTGGGTATTAGTCCTTTTCAGGTACACAGTGTGCAAATATTTTCTCCCATTCTGTAGGTTGTCTATTTACTCTGTTAATTATTTCTTTTGCTGTACAGAAGCTTTTTAGTTTACTTAAATCCCATTTGTCTATTTTTGATGTTGTATTTGTTTTAGGGGGCTTAGCAATCAATTATTTGTCTATACCAATGGAGAGTTTTTGCTAGTTTTTCTTCCAGGACTCTTATTGTTTCGGGTATCACATTTGAGTATTTAATCTATCTGTGTTAATTTTTGTATATGGTGAGAGAACTCAGTTTTTTTCTTCTGCATGAGGCCATTCATTTTCCCAGCATTATTTATTGAAAGGAGGTGTCCTTTCCCCGGTGTATGTTTTTTTTTGGTTTGCTGAAGAGTGGTTGGCTGTAGGCACATGGTTTTACTTCTGGATTCCCCAGCCCATTCCACTTATCTATGTGTCTACTTTCATGTGTGCTGTTTTGGTTACTGTAGCCTTGGAGTATAATTTAAAGTCACAGAATGTGATGCTTACAGTTTTGCTCTTTTAACTTGGGATTGCTTTGGCTGTTTGGTCACTTTTTGGGTTTCATATGAATTCTAGAATTTTTTTTTTTTAGTTCTGTGAAAAATGACATTGGTATTTTCATAGGAATTGCATAGACTCTATAGATTGCTTTGAGCAGTATGGTCAGTTGACAATATTGATTATTTTCATTCATGAACATGGGGTGTTTCTCCACTCGTGTCATTTATAGTTTTCTTCATTAGTGATTTGTGGTTCTTCTTGTAGAAATCTTTCACCTCTGTGGTTAAATATATTTTTAGTATTTGAGGGGGAAGCTATTGTAAATGGGATTGCATTCTTGGTTTGGTTCTCTGCTTGGTCTTTATTATTGTATAGAAACACAACATTTTGTTGTATTTGATTTAAGCATATTCAAATATACCATCTTTAATAGTCTATGAGTCTGGAATATTATGCAGCCTTAAAAAAAGATGGAGACTTTACCTATTTCATGTTTACATGGATGGAGCTGGAACATATTCTTCTTAGCAAACTATCTCAAGACTGGAAGAAAACATATCCAATGTACTTAGCCCTACTATGAAACTAATTTATAAACACCACACTTCAAATGAAAACTATAACCCAACTATAGCCCAAGATGAAGGGGAAAGAGGAGAGGGGGGAGAGGGGAGGATGGGTGGAGGGAAGGTAGTTGGTGATCACACCTACAGTGCATTTTACAAGGGTACATGTTAAATCTACTAAGGGTAGAATGTAAATACCTTAGCACAATAACTAAGAAAATGCGGTGAAGGCTATGTTAATCAGTTTGATTAAATTGTTTAAAATTGTATATAAAACTAGCACATTATACCCCATAATTGCATTAATGTACGTAGCTATGATTTAATAAAAAAATAAATTTATTCAAACTTGCCAATTAAAAAAATAGTCTATGGATCTTTACATTTTTATGTTTTAGTCATGAAAAAATCTGTTTTTCATCTCTGGACCATTTTGTTCTCTCTTGCGCTATAGGCTTTGGATCCCCAGCCAAGGGTTGAGTCAAAGAACCCTGGCCCTTTGTCAATCTGTGCCATAATTAATTTGCTCAACTATTGTCTCCGGGTCATTTCAGATCAGATTTCTCCTTGTAATCTCTGCCTTCCAACTTTTTAAATTCCTAAATTGGGAGATGTACAGCTAACTGGTTTGCGGCCTTTTAATGTTGGAGGACAAGGATGGGGCCTCCCTTAGTATTAAGGCCTTTCTGTGTTTTTTATTTTATTCATTCCATTTTAAAATAACCATCTAAAGATTTCCACCATGCTGGTACAAATTCTGTGATTCTCTACTTTCTTTTGCTTCACTCCATCAATGTTTTCTTTATTCAACTTATTTTTAATTATTGTCTTAAAATTTTCACCTTCCCAGGATGAGTCCTTCAGCTCTCTCCTCTCCTCTTCACCATTCTCTTGTTCATTAACCTAATTTTTTTTTCCTTTTTTTTTGGTTTTAGTGTTTGTAAGACCCTTGTGGGGAAGCTGAGACAGCAAATTTGATGTTCTTCATTTTTGAAAGAATAAGTACCATCAGGCATGGTTCCCATGTAGAAGGGGTCCCCTGAAACACAGGTGTTTGCCATAACTTGGGTAATAGGCATATTTAGTGGATGAATACAAAGGCTGTCCAGAAAGTATCCAGCCATACATGCCTCTAGTTTTTTATAGTGCATGTCTGGATACTTTTCAGGCAGCCCTTGTGTTCTGGTCATTGTAAAGCCAGTCCTGCGTAGCCTGCACAGGAAGCTTCTCAGCTGCCATACCTGGAGTGCACCACTTAGCATGTCTAGGGGAAGTTCAGTGGTCTTCCTTTACAGACTTCATAGCAATTTTTATTCAGTCGACCAGGCTGGTATTCCTTCACAATAACATATTGTGTGTCTAGATCACATATGGCCATCTGCAATTGTTCAATAGTGAGCTGTGGGTCTTGCGTCAAGTCCAGTATGCTCTTCCACCCTGGAGTATTTAAAATCAGAGAGCCTATCCCTAAATTAGTTACTCTCATAATCCATTTTATTAAAGATTCCTTAGGAAGCTGATGATTCCAATTTATAAAATGGGAAAATTCCTTCACGTTTTATACTCCAGTTTCCATAGTTACTTGATTTTGCCCTTCTCCCACAATGGCTCTTCTCTCAGTGACCAAAGGTCTTAAAGATACTTTCTGTTTTCCCTGCATTATTTTTCCCTGATGGGTCAGCTTTAAGTCTAGTGGCCAAAGCTCAGACTCACTAAAATCTGAACTTAGTTTCACATCCAAAGCAGACCCAGTATTTTCTTTCAATTGGATTTTAGCTGCAAGTATTATAGATAACAATAACCAAGGAACTATTTTATTTTTTTCCTTATTAGTTTGCATTTCCTTATGTATCCAGTGAACCACCTCCCTAGGAGTTGGATCTGTCTCTACATTCCACTGGCAACTTTTATCTTTAGTAACTGAGTACAGTAAAGTTGTGACTCTAAACTAGGGTGACTACCTGGCCGTGCAGTAATCAAAACTTCCTTATCCCTAGCCCTTTTAACCATTCTCTTCCCAAGCCACAGATTTCTGTGAACCAGGGTCTTTAGAAAATACTAAATTATATTGTCTCTCTTCACCCACAGCACAATAATCGTCAACATAGAAGATTTGTGTGACCAATTGTGGGGATATTTCCTCCACTCACTAAGCAGTAGACACCAACTGGGTATCTGCTAACTCTGACCCATGTGTCAGATCCCACATGCGGAGTGTTCAGTCCCCCAAATTAGCACCTCCTCCTTCAGACGTCAATCACAAGTCTGGGCCTCTGACATTTCCCACCACGTGGCCCCACTTTGGGTTCACAGAACTCAAGGAAAGAGTTTGTTTACTGATTTATTACAAATAATATTATAGAGCCTACAGATGAAGAGATGTGTAGGATGAGGGATGTTGGAAAGAACACGAGGCTTCTATTCCCTCCCAGGGCCCAGCACCCTCCAAGAAACTCCACGTGTTCAGCTCTCTGGAAGCTCTTAGCTCAGTGATTCTAAAGAGAGGGAAGGATGAAGGAATTTTTATTTTCTTCAATTCCATATCACCTTGCAGAATCTGAGGCACCTAATAATTACTCAGTATAGTTTTATAATTAATCAGATATATCAGACATTAAAATAACAATAGGGTTTTGTTACATATTTTGCATATAGCTTTGCTTTATGTGTTATTTCTTTCCACACTCTGCTCACAGTACCCTTTTAAAAAGTACTTGGTTATTTTATAAACTTTCTTCTTAAATGGTTCTTAATCCTCCCTGAAAACCAAAGTCAATTATGTGTAACTCATTTAATTAACTTGGCAATGAAAATGCAGTGAATAAACAGCAGAAAAAATAAATATGCCATAAAAGAAGGATTTATGTTTATATTTTGCACAAAGTAAATATAATTAACTATGTATAGATAAAATGGAAGGCATGACAAGCAGGATGTCTGTAAATTTCACTAGTGCCTTAATAAAATTAGGAAATTATTCATTATAGCAAACCAATCGTATTTTATATATTCATTTATATGCTATAATGCATAATCACAAGAGTCCAAAGTGTGAAAATACTCTAATTCTAGTTTAGTGATATGAATTCATAATCATCTTAAATGTGATTTTCAAAGTACAGTTAAGCATAAGCAAATAGTCAAGGTGAGACTTCAGTGTTATTCACTTACCGTTCTACATAATCTTACAAAGTGAAAATTACCATGAGCTTAATGACTTATTGTTAAGTATACAGAATGTTATTTAAAAGCCACAAGTTGCAAGGGCACACTATATTCTTTTCCCTGATTTTTAAATTTAGATGCTACAAATGATAGATTCTTAATAGGAGTAAACATAAAACAAAAGGTACAACTTGTCAGATCATATTGAATTTGACCAAATGATAAAACATGAAAGAAAAAAAAGCAGAAGAGTTTATGAAAAAAACAAAACAAAACAAAAATACCTGAAAGATGATTTTCTGGGTGGAGCCCCAAAAAGTATTCCAATAAAAGTTAGCATCTGTAAACAGGGGACTGACAGAAGAACCTCAAGATGGTTCCCTAAAGAATTACCTGCCACTTATCCAATTGTCTGGGGAGAAAATTCCTCACAGTGCCTCTAAATTTGTTCCTAGTTGGTGACCTAAACAGAATTCTCTCCAAGTAAAGTAAATTATTTTTTCTGGGAAGATTTAACTGTGTAGGTAATGGAGCTGTGGAGAGTAAAATGAGTTGAAGAAACTCCTAACCTATAAAAGAGATTCAGAGAAAAAAAACAAAGGGAGCTGCAACTAGAAGCAAAAGAAGATTAAAACATGTCACTCATAGAAAAAAGACCTCTTACTTGGGCAGTTACAAGAGTCCTAAACAGGTCTGCCTACTCCAGACCCAGCCACCAGAAAGAAAATCCTGCCAATGAGCCAGACTTTCTACTCACACAGAGAACATCGCAGTTTTTCCATTCAGTAGGTAGGCTTTTAGGTAAATACACATACACAGCTACCTACAGTGCAAACTTCTCTACTAATTATCCACAAAAATAAACATAGATGGTAAGCCAAAAATAGCCAAATATTTGAAGCCTGAAATTGAAAGATAACAAAGAATACAGAGGACAATAAATTTAAGTGGAAATAGACACCTTGCAAGGTCCAACAGGGAATTTAAGATTCTAAGCAATATTTTCAGCAATATCAAGATTATATTGTCTATCCAAAAAAAAGGGTAGACTAACGTGAAATTGAAGAATTGAGATAAATAGAAATAGCTTTTTTAAATTAAAAATATAATTGGAGGTGCTTTACACTTCCAGCTATGATAGTATAACTTGCACCTTGTGAGTTTTCCCATTGAAAACTAGCAGGAAAGTAGTATAAAATAGCCACATGAATCTTTCTGAAAGCGTAGAAAGCTGCTGAAGTATCCAGGACGTGAGAGGCCAGACCCCGGAGGGCAGGGAAACTCACTGAGTTGAGCCTAACTTTCAGCACATTGCTTTTCCCTTTGAGGCATTCAACTATTTTAGGTGCATGGCTGAGAAACGGGACAATGGGTATCATCTCAGAGGAAAAAATGATTAACAATGTTGTCAGGAACTCTAAGGCAAGGAGACAAAAAGTGGAGCTCGGAGATATGGGAGTAGCCAAGGCCCTCTCACAGACAGAAGGAGACACAAAGAAGTTAGCCAAATACTTGGCATAGGTTTTCCTTTTTTTTTTTTTTTTTTTGGCCGGGGCTGGGTTTGAACCCGCCACCTCCGGCATATGGGACCGGCGCCCTACCCGCTGAGCCACAGGCGCCACCCTTGGCATAGGTTTTCATATTGAGGTATTTGTTGACCTTTAAGCTGCATGGCTCAATATGTTAAGAAGTTATATAGAAAGTGGCTAAAAGGAATAGTGGACATTTTAGAAGTCCCGTAATACTGGACCCCCACCAAAAGTTAATTCACTATCTACCAAGGGGGTGAGTCCTACTAAATACCAGGATATGATTAGAAACTTCTCAGGTCTTCCAAGTACTCAGGAAATTCATTCATTCATTCATTCTTGCTGCTTGCCAGAGAAAAAAGGAAATCCTTTATAGAAAAAGCAAAAAAAAAAAAAAAAAATCATGCTTTGCCTCTGAAATTTTTATACCCAATTTTGAGTATTTAGCTAAAAATTACAAGTCATACTAACTAACCAAGTGAGTAACAGCTATTAATGCATGAACAACTAAATTATGTACATACAAGGAGAGACAGTTAGAGCAAGTACAAATAGAAAAGTAGATGATGTAGATATTGTAGTTAGCTATCAGATTTTAATTAAAAGTCACTGTCATTATTTCAAATAGACAAATAAAAATATTCACTGAGGATCAGACTCTGGATTTAAAAAAAAGAAAAATCCAAGTAGAAGCTATAGAAATAAAAACTAAATATCTGAAAATAAGAACTTAATAAGTGAGTTTAACTGCAGGTAACTGAAAAAGGAATAAGTGAACTCTAGGTATTAAGTCATGAGAAAATATTCAGATTTGACATAGAGAGCAAACAGATAGAAGATACTTAACAAGAATCTAAGATACTTATGAGATGTGGTGAACATGCCCATAATCTCAGTCTCAGAGACGGCAGTAGAGAAAGAATAGTTAAAGCAATGCTTAAATGAGGATGGCTGTGATTTTTCTACATTGATGAAAGACATCAACCCACAAATTCAAGAAATGTTGGAACCACAAATTGAATTTACTTTTTAGGAAAAGAAGGAAATGAAAAAAATGACAAGTCATGCTAATATTTTAATACTGCTTAGAATTAATTATAAAAAAAGAATTATTTAAGAGAAAGAAAAAATGGCTACTACCTATTCAGATCCAACAGTATAATTGAGAGTTGATTTCTCCACATAAAAACTGGAAGAAAACTAAATTGTATATTTAACTGAAACCAAACACTTATCATCCCCAAATCTCATATTCAGTAAAATAACATTTCCAGGCAAACAAAATATAAGATGAATTTTCTTCATGAATCCAATTCTAAAGAAAAAGCAAAACGTATTTCAGGCAAAAAGAAATGATTCTATACAGAAAACCAAAAATGAAAGAGGTTTTAAAATAATGATTAAAAATAGTTGTGTAGGTAAGTCTAAGTGCAAATTGATTATACAAAATGCTAATAATGTCTGATGAGGTTTAAAATATAAGTAGAATTAAAATGCATGACCAAACCAGAATCAGTAAGAGAATAATAAATAGAACTTCCTTGGAAATGAGCACAGTTTGCATTAAGCTATTTAATTCAAGAATGAATGCTTTGATATCAGAAAGCCAGTGAAAGGAGAGTAAGAAAAGGTGTAAGTAGCAATAGAATAGAGGAAAATATACAAAATAGACTTTGTAAATGTCTTTGTAACACAATAACTAAGAAAATGCCAGGAAGGCTATGTTAACCAGTGTAATGAAAATGTGTCAAACGGTCTATAAAACCAGTGTATGGTGCCCCATGATCGCATTAATGTACACAGCTATGACTTAAAAAAATAGACTTTATATAAAAAAGACAAAAAGAAAAAAGACATGAACATGAAAGAGGTTGTTAGAAAGATTGAAAATCATAAGTAATAGACAAAATACTTCAAATAAAAGACAAAATTGTCTTACTGGATAAAACAGCAATGACAAAACAATCACAAAATAAAACTAGAGGGCGGCACCTGTGCCTCAACAGAGTAGCACGCTGGCCCCATATGACCCCACCCAGGCCAAAAAACAGCAAAAAAAAAAAAAAAAAAAAAACTAGATATTTTCTAAAAAGGGTACTCTTCAAGTATGAGGAAACAGCAGGATGACAGTTCAAGAACATAAAATGCAATGTGACATGCAATAAGAAGTTAATTTTTGCTACATTAACACAAATCCAGCTTGCCTTTAGGTCCAAAGTGTTAGCAGAGATATTGAAGCACATTTTGTGTATCATGTAACAGAGGAGGCATTACTTTTCTATTGCTGTGTAATAAAGCAGCTGAAAATGATACCTATGTATTTACCTCACAGTTTCCATGCAGCAGGGGTCTAGAAATCACTCAACTGGGTTCTCTCCTCCAGATGACCGGCAGGCTGGACTGACTGTCAGCTCCTCAATAGACTGATAAAGAAAAATTGTCACAGTTTTTGTTTGTTTGGAAAGGATATTTGATTGATTATGGGTTTCTGGGTTCACAGGTATTTTATTTTGATCAAAGTTTCCATTTCGTTGTCTCTTGGCTAAGTGAGAATCTAGCCATTCAGAGAGTTGACAGAATTCATTTTCTGAGGTGGTGTGGCAAAGGGCTCTGGGTCCCTACTGGCTGTTGGCTGGAGGCCTCCCCCAGAACCTTGACATGTGGCCCTCTCCTGGCTAGTTGACAGCAGTTGAAGCTATTTGCTTCTCCAAGGGCTGCAAAAAGATCTTTTTCTGCAAAACCAAGACATCCTATGTGTATAACACAAGATAATCATGGGAGTGACACGCTGTATGTTGCTAGAATATTTTTTGGCTAGAAGCCCCTCATGGGTCCTGCCTTACATTAGTATGTTTCATAGGGCTTTAACTAGATACATGAAACTGAGTAATTTATAAGGAAGATAAATGTATTTCTTATAGTTCTGAAGACTGAGGGGGGCTTCGTTGCTGGTAGGTGCTGTCTGCAGAATCCCCAGGTACACAGGGTGTCACATGTTAGGAGGCTGCGTGTACTAGCCCATCTAATTCTAATTTCTACTATACATCCGACCTGTCAGATATCATCGTTTGACTTCCCACTCTCTAAAAGTGTTACCATGGGGATTCTGTTTCAATATGAGCTCCTAGAGGGACATTCAAACCAGTTCAAACCATAGCACACCTCAAGGCACGGAGAGTATACAGGGCAAAATGCTGGGGGTTAGATCAGTTGTTTGGTTTTTTGTTTGTTTTTCAGACAGACATGACTTTTTAAAATTAGACTTGATAGCTTATAAAATAATTCTCAATAAATATAGGAAAGACATCAAAAATATTTTCTCTTTGTGGAGATTAATAACGTTGCATAATCATAATGACACGTAATAATAGGATAGTGTGGAGATGGAGGCAAAAGCAGAGGAGGTAACAAAGACGAGATGGCAGAGGGAGAAAAGGAGGGGAAGGTCCCTTGCAAATAACGCGCTTCTAAATGGCAAATGGGTCACGGAAGAAATATAAAGTGGAAGTTAGAAAACGTTTCACACTAAATTATCATAGCTTGTGAGACACAGAGGTAATCCTTCTTAGAAAGAAGTTTCCACCCTAAATGGATACATTATGGAGAAGAGAATGGAAATCAATTACCTCAATTTCCATCTCAAGAAATTATTAATAGAAAAGAAGGATCAATAAACCCACATATACTATAAGAAAAGAAGTAATAATGATAAGAGTTGAAATTCATAAAATAGAAAACATTAACACAATAAGGACAATTAACACAGAATACAGATCAAAGTTTTTTTGTTTTTTTTTTAAATAAAAGTGTTTTGAACTACTATCAAAATGACCAAGGAAAAAATAAAATGACTTATACCAAAAAACTACACAAATGTCATAGCGTTACAAATGCAGGGTACAGAGTCCTATAAGAATGAGTTTGCGGCAACTCAGAGATGCTCCAGTGATGATTTAGAATTTTAATAATAGTCTCTTTCTTGATCTGGGTGGTGCTTACACAAGTGTCTGCTTTTACTTGATTAAACTTCATCCAGCTAGGAGGAGGGGAGAAAAGATGGTGGACTAAAGCCAGCTTTCCACAGAGGCTCCCATCCAGAAGGAGAGTTAAGGGACAGGAATTTAGTAAGTATCCTGGTGGATTTGAGCCTCACCAAGAGAGAAGTTTGAAGAACGCACATCAACACCGCTGAGGCAAGCTGTGATCACAAGGACACAAACAAAAGGTACAAAATCCACCACCAAGCGGATGGGAGTCCCCCTTCCCCATGAGACCAGCTCAAGAGCCCCACAATTAAACGTTCAGAAATTAAAGGCCCTCCCACTACACTCCATGGGAGAGACCTTCTAAAAACTGGACCTACCTCCCCTACTAGGGTGCCATGGTGTTCTCCTGCCAGGCATAAAACTGTATAAAACTTTAAAAATCCTTTGCCGGCAACCCTGAACCCCCAACACTCCCCTCCCACTCACTGAGGTCTGGAGGCCTGTCCCCCAGGAGTTCGGATTCTTGGGTGATTTCTCAAGGGGAGTGCACAGTCCCCGAGCTGCAAATGGTCAGTGCTGACTCTGAGGCATGCAAGTGAGGAGAGGGCACCTGGCTAAGGGGGAGTCATGCCTCGGTGGCACTTCCCTGTGGTGCGGTGCAGCAGCCCTCCCCAGACAACAATACGGCCAGGCATAAATCTGAATTAAACTCTAGCTTCCCTGCTGAGCTCTCATCACTCCCCACCACTCTCACTCGGGATCTGGGGACCTGCCCCCCAGGAGTCCAGATTCTCGGGAGATCTCTCGAGGGGTGTGGACAGAGCATAAACTGCGCAAGACAGAGAAGAAAAGGGTCAGCTGGGTGCCCACACCAGAGCGGCAGTTCCTGGAGGCAAATCAACAGCTGTTTTTTTCTTTAACAGCAAAACACCTCACTCCTGGATATTCTGAAGCCAACACCCCCTGTCTCCCTGGGCAACCAGAGGAGGCCACCAGTGAGCAAAGGATTTGCCTGACTCTGCTCACAAACCCGGGAAGCTTCCAGGGCAGGGCCGACTCAGAGAGGTAATTGGACACAAACCTCCAGCAGCAAAGACGTTTGAATTCAGAACAGCCCGTCTTCTGTAGGCAATTTTAGCAGAAACAGAGACAGAACCCCACAAAGTTGTCTGTTCTGTTCTGTTCTGTTAACAACATCAATCAGGGACGGGGCTAAGCCTGAATGAAAACCTCCCTCCCACCACCTGCATCAAGCACTCAAAGACATCAGGCCCCATCTCCTCCTGCTAGATAGCAGCAGACTGCAGGGGCCTGGCAGACTTCCTTGCAATTCAGGCAGGTGCAAACCCCTGGAGTATCTGTTCACTACAGGCAACTGGGTTAGCCATCTGCAGATATACCAGTGACTGGGTCCGACGGAGGGGCAAAGTGGGGAAGGAGGCATTAACCTTCCCAGACTGATCTATTTGCTAGGTGGCTCCTCCTGACTCCACGTAGCACTGGAGTAAGCCATATCAGAGGAGTCACCAGACAGCTGTGATCCAGTTCCCAGAGACCTCTTGAACTCTCCCACACGAGACAGATGCCGATTGAGACAATCGATTTGGACCTTTTGAACTGAACTAATAGACTGAGGACTTTTCAGGTGGTACCCTGGGAATGCGGTTATAGGAAGGTTTGATTTTCCTTTTCCTTTTCAAATTGGTGCCAGAGGTGGGCGGGAGGGGTGATTTAATTGCTGGTTTTTCCACACTGCTGATTCTTCAAACCAGAGTAAATGTTATGATACCATCGAACAGAAACCAGATGAAAACAAGACAGAACCACTTCGCCCCACCACACAAGACAGGGCCCCAGTTTCTCAGGCCACAACACTGTACGGGCCCTCGATAAAGCCCCAGGGGAAAAATCAAAGGGAGTAAAATAACCATGGGGTGGCATCAGTGGAAAAACTCTGGTAACATGAATAACCAGAATAGATCAACCCCCCCAAGAAAAGATACGGCAGATGTAATTGAAGATCCCATTCATAAACAACTGGCTGAGATGTCAGAAATCGAATTCAGAATTTGGATTGCAGACAAGATTAATAAAATGGAATTAGGAATTCGAGGAGAAATTCAAAAGTTGTCTCAAGAATTTAACGAATTTAAAGATAAAACCACCAAAGACTTAGACGCACTGAAGCAAGAATTTATAGTCCTCAAAGATACGAAAAATACAGTAGAATCCCTCAGCAACAGAATGGAGCAAGCAAAGAAAGGATTTCTGACATTGAAGATAAAGTCTTTGAACACTCCCAATCTCTCAAAGAGGAAGAGAAATGGAGAGCAAAAACGGATCATTCACTCAGAGAACTCTGGGATAATTCGAAGAAAACAATTATACGAATAATTGGGATTTCTGAGAATGATGATGTGGCCTCGAAGGGCACAGAGGCCCTTCTGCATGAAATTATGAAGGAAAATTTTCCAGACATGCCTAGAGAATCTGAAATTCAGATAGCAGACAGTTTCAGAACCCCAGCATGATTCAACCTCAATAAGTCATCCCCCAGGCATATCATAATTAGCTTCACTAAAGTTAATATGAAAGAGAAGATTCTCAAAGCAGCCCGGCGAAAGAAAACCATTACTAACAAAGGAAAGAATATTAGAATAACTGCAGATCTCTCTGCTGGAACTTTTCAAGCCAGAAGAGGGTGTTCATCGACTTTTAATCTCCTAAAGCAAAATAACTTTCAACCCAGGATCTTGTATCCAGCTAAATTGAGTTTTATTTATGATGGAGAAATTAAATACTTCAATGACATTCGTATGTTGAAAAAATTTGCCATAAGTAAACCAGCTCTTCAGGATATTCTCAGACCTATCCTCCACAATAACCAACCCAATCCTATACCACAAAAGTAAACTCACTCAGAAACTTCGGATCAAACTCCAACTTCCACACTGGCAAAAGGATTAAATATGTCCACTGGACCTTCGAAAAACTTCATACCCAAAATTCCACCAGACTTATCAATACTCTCCATTAATGTGAACTGTCCTCTAAAGAGGCATATGTTAGCTGACTGGATACAAAAACTCAAGCCAGATATTTGTTGCATACAAGAGTCACATCTTAACTTAAAAGACAAATACAGAATCAGGGTGAAAGGATGGTCATCCATATTTCAGGCAAATGGTAATCAGAAAAAAGCAGATGTTGCAATTTTATTTGCAGATACAGTAGGCTTTAAACCATCAAAGGTAAGGAAGGACAAGAATGGTCACTTCATATTTGTTAAGGGTAATACTCAATATGATGAGATCTCAATTATTAATATCTATGCACCCAACCAGAATGCACCTCAATTTATAAGAGAAACTCTAACAGACATGCGTAACTTGATTTCCTCCAGCTCCATAAGTGTCAGAGATTTCAACACTCCTTTGACAGTGTTGGATCGATCCTCCAGAAAGAAGCAGAGTAAAGAAATCTTAGATTTAAACCTAACCATCCAATATTTAGATTTAGCAGACATCCACAGAACATTTCATCCCACCAAAATTGAATACACATACTTCTCATCAGCCCACGGAACTTACTCCAAAATTGACCACATTTTAGGTCACAAGTCTAACCTCAGTAAATTTAAAGCAATAGAAATTAATCCTTGCATCTTCTCGGACCATAATGGAATAAAACTTGAATTGAGTAACAACAAGAATCTGCATACTCATACAAAAACATGGAAGTTAAATAACCTTATGCTGAAGGATAGCTGGGTCAGAGATGAGATTAAGAAAGAAATTGCCAATTTTTTGGAACAAAACGACAATGAAGACACAAACTATCAGAACCCCTGAGACACCGCAAAGGCAGTTCTAAGAGGGAAATTTATAGCACTGTAAGCCTTCCTCAAGAGAACGGAAAGAGAGGAAGTTAACAACTTAATGGGACATCTCAAGCCTGGAAAAGGAAGAACATTCCAACCCCAAACCCAGTAGAAGAAAAGAAATAACCAAAATTAGAGCAGAATTAAATGAAATTGAAAACAAAAGAATAATACAACAGATCAACAAATCAAAAAGCTGGTTTTTCGAAAAGGTCAATAAAATAGATAAACCTTTGGCCAACCTAATCAGGAAAAAAAGAGTAAAATCTCTAATCTCATCAGTCAGAAACAACAAAGATGAAATAACAACAGACTCTTGAGAAATCAAAAAAATCCTTAATGAATATTACAAGAAACTTTATTCTCAGAAATATGAAAATCTGAAGGAAATTGACCAATACTTGGAAGCACGCCACCTTCCAAGACTTAGCCAGAATCAAGTGGAAATTTTGAACAGACCCATATCAAGTTTAGAAATAGCATCAACTATACAAAACCTCCCTAAAAAGAAAAGCCCGGGACCAGATGGTTTCACGTCAGAATTCTACCAAACCTTTAAAGAGGAATTAGCACCTTATATTACTCAATCTGTTCCAAAAGGTAGAAAAAGAAGGAAGACTACCCAACACGTTCTATGAAGCAAACATCACCCTGATCCCCAAACCAGGAAAAGACCCAACAAGAATAGAAAATTATAGACCAATATCACTAATGAATATAGATGCAAAAATATTCAACAAGATCCTAACAAAGAGAATCCAGCAACACATCAAACAAATTATACATCATGACCAAGTTACTTTTATCCCAGGGTCTCAAGGCTGGTTCAATATACGTAAATCTATAAATGTAATTCAGCACATAAACAAATTAAAAAACAAAGACCATATGATTCTCTCCATCGATCCAGAAAAAGCTTTTGATAATATCCAGCATCGCTTCATGATCAGAACACTCAAGAAAATTGGTCTAGAAGGGACTTTTCTTAAACTGATAGAGGCTATCTACAGCAAACCCACAGCCAATATCATATTGAATGGAGTTAAATTGGAATCATTTCCACTCAGATCAGGAACCAGACAAGGCTGCCCATTGTCTCCATTGCTTTTCAACATTGTAATGGAAGTTTTAGCCACCGCAATTAGGGAAGAAAAGGTGATCAAGGGTATCCACGTAGGGTCAGAAGAGATCAAACTTTTGCTCTTCGCAGATGATATGATTGTGTATCTGGAAAACACTAGGGACTCTACTACAAAACTCCTAGAAGTGATCAAGGAATACAGCAGCGTCTCAGGTTACAAAATCAACCTCCCTAAATCGGTAGCCTTTATATACACCAACAACAGTCAAGTTGAAAGAGCAGTTAAGGACTCTGTTCCATTCACAGTAGTGCCAAAGAAGATGAAATATTTGGGAATTTACCTAACAAAAGACGTGTAAGATCTCTATAAAGAGAACTATGAAACTCTAAGAAAAGAAGCTGAAAATGTTAACAAATGGAAAAACATACCATGCTCATGGTTGGGAAGAATCAACATTATTAAAATGTCCATACTACCCAAAGCAATATATAATTTCAACGCACTCCCTATTAAAGCTCCACTGTCATACTTTAAAGATCTTGAAAAAACAATACTTCGTTTTATATGGAATCAGAAAAAACCTCAAATAGCCAAGACATTACTCAGAAATAAAAACAAAACAGGAGGAATCACACTACCAGACCTCAGACTTTACTGCAAATCAATAGTGATCAAAACAGCATGGTACTGGCACAAAAACAGAGAAGTAGATATCTGGAACAGAATAGAGAACCAAGACGTGAATCTAGGTACTTACTGTTATTTGATCTGTGACAAGCCAATTAAAAACATTCAGTGGGGAAAAGATTCCCTATTTAACAAATGGTGCTGGGTGAACTGGCTGGTAACCTGCAGAAGACTGAAATTGGACCCACACTTTTCACCATTAACTAAGATAGACTCTCATTGGATTAAAGATTTAAACTTAAGACATGAAACTATAAAAATACTAGAGGAGAGTGTAGAGAAAACCCTTGAAGAAATTGGTCTGGGCGAGTATTTTATGAGGAGGACCCCCCAGGCAATTGAAGCAGCTTCAAAAATACACTACTGGGACTTGATCAAACTAAAAAGCTTCTGCACAGCCAAGAACACAGTAAGTAAAGCAAGCAAACAGCCCTCAGAATGGGAGAAGATATTTGCAGGGTATATCTCTGGCAAAGGTTTAATAACCAGAATTCACAGAGAACTCAAACACATCAGCAAGAAAAAAACAAGGGATCCCATCGCAGGCTGGGCAAGGTATTTGAACAGAAACTTCTCTGAAGAAGACAGTCGCACGGCCTTCAGACATATGAAAAAATGGTCATCATCTTTAATCATCAGAGAAATGCAAATCAAAACTACTTTGAGATATCATCTAACTCCAGTGAGACTAGCCTATATCACAAAATCTCAAGAACAGAAATGTTGGCATGGATGTGGAGAAAAGGGAACACTTCTGCACTGCTGGTGGGAATGCAAATTAATACATTCCTTTTGGAAAGATATATGGAGAACACTCAGAGATCTAAAAATAGATCTGCCATTCAATCCTGTAATTCCTCTGCTGGGCGTATACCCAGAAGACCCAAAATCACAACATAACAAAGATATTTGTACCAGAATGTTTATTGAAGCCCAATTCATAATTGCTAAGTCATGGAAAAAGCCCAAGTGCTTTTCCACGATCCACGAATGGATTAATAAATTGTGGTACATGTACACCATGGAATATTATGCAGCCTTAAAGAAAGATGGAGACTTTACCTCTTTCATGTTTACATGGATAGAGCTGGAACATATTCTTCTTAGTAAAGTATCTCAAGAATGGAAGAAAAAGTACCCAATGTACTCAGCCCTACTATGAAACTCATTTGGGACTCTCACATGAAAGCTATAACCCAGTTACTACCTAACAATAGGGGGAAGTGGGGAGGGGAGGGAGGGGGGTGGTGGGTAGAGGGAGGGGGATTGGTGGGATTATACCTGTGGTGCATCTTACAGGGGTATTTGCGAAACTTGGTAAATGTAGAATGTAAATGTTTTGGCACAGTAACTGAGATAATGCCAGGAAGGCTATGTTAACCATTGTTATGAAAATGTGTCAAATGGTCTATGAAGCAAGTGTATGATGCCCCATGATCTTATCAATGTATACAGTTATGATTTAATAAAAAATAAAATAAAATAAAAAAATTCATCCAGCTAGACACTTTTAAACATTTTTTTCTGTGTGTATACTAGGCTTCAAGAAAATGATTATGTAAAACTGTAATCAAATGACAGACATGACGTGAGTAAAACACTTACAGTTTAAAAGTGACATAACCATCGCTGTTATAATGTTTGCAAATGTCCTGATTGTTGTAAAATAATATAACATTTAAGGCTAAAAAATTAAATAAATTGGAAATGCTTCACGAGATACCACACCACTAATAACAAATTTTGAAAAAAAATTTTTTTGCATCTGTCTTTTTATTTCAGATTGTTATGAAGGTACACATGCTTTGGTTACTTTGTTTTCTGTTGTGTGGATGGAGGCAGAGTGGTAAGTGTGTTCTTGTCCCTGAAAGTATGTAATATACTTGTGCAATGCACCCATTGGATAGGAATTAACTCATCTCCTTGTCCCGCTTCAGTTTCACTGTGTTTCTTCCTTATGAAGTTGTAGATGTTGAGCAACTTGTTCCAGTTTAGTATTGAGTCCATGTGGAGTTTGTTTTCCATTCTTGCAATACTTCATTTAGAAGAATGGTCTCCAAATCCATACTGCTTGTTATAAAAGATAGTAGATCTCCATATTTTTTATGACTGAGGAGTATTCCATGGTGTACTTATACCACAAGTCATTAATCCACTCATGTATCGATCGGCACTTGGGCTGTTTCCAGATCTTTGTGATTGTGAATTGTGATACTAAAAACATTCGAGCACAAGTGTCTTTAAATAGGGCAGTGCCTGTGGCTCAAAGCAGTAGGGCGCCAGCCCCATATGCCAGAGGTGGCAGGTTCATATCCAGCCCTGGCCAAAAACTGGAAAAAAAAAAAAAAAGAAAAGAAAAGAAAGTGTCTTTAAACAACTTGAAAAGTTTTGAGAAGTTGAACCAATGTTTAAAATCACAAATGTCATGAGGCTCAGATTTATAGATAATTTTATCAAATTCCTCGAATTTGGTAATTACTTCATAAAAGGAGAAAAGAGGAGAAGCCAACTCTCCTCTGATTCATTTTGCTAGTCTAGCAACACTTTGAAAGCAAAATTGAACACAGAAAAGCAAAAAAAGAAAATATACACCAAACTCACTTGTAAATTTGTAAAAATTAGTTGAGATTAAGGAAGACTAAAACCTTTACACTGGAAAAATGCTAACTGAATATAAGGCAAGATAAATGAATAAAAATGCCTATACTAAAAATTTCTATTAAAATGTATAAATTCTAAAAATATTAACAAAATTGTAACAATGCTAGGAAGAATAAAATGCACATTACCTACAAAAGAAAATATATGTCTTCTGGATTGACTGCACATAAGGGTACGAAAATGTATTATTATTAATCCAGAATTCATTATTCAGGCATAATGGCAATCCAGCATAAGGACAAAATAAATGTACTTTTAGAAAATCAGTAATTCAAAAAACTTAACTTTTTAAAGATAACACTTGAGGGCGGTGCCTGTGGCTTAGTTGGTAGGGTGCCAGCCCCATGTGGCGAGGGTGGCAGGTTCAAACCCGGCCCCAGCCAAATTGCAACAACAAAAAAAAATAGCCAGGTGTTGTGGCGGGTGCCTGTAGTTCCAGCATCTTGGGAGGCTGAGGCACGAGAATCACCTAAGCCCAGGAGTTTGAGGTTGCTGTGAGCTGTGAAGCCATGGCACTCTACGGAGGGTGATAAAGTGAGACTCTGTCTCTACCAAAAAAATAAATAATAAAATAACACTTGATATTCATGTGGGAAGAATACTAGAAAAAAAAAAGGAATGATAAATACCATTTTTTTCATATGTTTATTGGCCATTATTCTATCTTCTTTTGAAAAGCTTCTCTTTATGTCTTTTGCCCACTTTTTGAGCCAAGTGGTTTCTTGGTTGTTTGGTTGTTTCTTCCTATTTTGCTCTAGTTCTCTGTAGATTCCAGTTATTAGCCATTTATCAGATGTATAGCATGCAAATATTTTATCCCATTCTGTGGATTGATTAATTCCTCACCTGTGCAGAAGCCATTAAATCTAATCAGGTCCCATCTGTTAATTATTGTTTCTGATGTAATTGCCTTTGGGGTCTTCTCCATAAATTCAAATTTGGTCAAAAGCACAAGGAGGTATCATCAAACTCCAGAATGGCTTTTATCAAAAAATCCTGAAACAAGTGTGTATATGGAAAGAAAAGAACTCTCCAACACTGTTGGTGGGACTGAAATCTAGTGTAACCTCTATGGAAATGCATATGAAGACATATCAAAGAACTAAAAGTAAATGTACAGATTGATCCAGTGGCAAATACCACTGAGTATTTCCCCAGAGGAAGAAAAGTCATTGGATCCAAAAGACACTTGTCCTTGAACATTTGCTGAAGCACAATTCTCAATTGCGAAGGTGTGGAACCAACCGAAGTACCCGTCAGTACGAGTGGATTAATAAAGTGTAGAATATGTGTACGAGTGGATTAATAAAGTGTAGAATATGTGTACCGTGGAGTACTACTCAGCCATTAAGAAACAAATGGTGAAATGATACATACAAGCTGGATGGAGCCAGAGACCCTTCTTCCAGGGGAAATGTCACAAGAATGGAAAAACAAACTTGATATGTATTCACTATTAGATTGGAACAAATGGATCAACACTCTTATGCACATTTGGTAGTAAAACTCAATGAAAAACGAGCTGGTGGCAGGGAGAAAGCAGGGGAGGAGATAAATTAATACCCGAGGAGTACAGTGCACACCGTCTGAGCTGAGGGCACACCTATAGCTTTGACTCAAACTATACCAAAGCAATTTGTGTAACCAGAACATTTGTACCCCATAATATTCTGAAAAAAAAGATAAGCATTTTGCACATTTCACATTTTGATATTTTTAAATTGTAAAAATCAAAATCAGAGTGATTAGCACCTCAAAGATGTCAAATTTTTGTTTATGTGATTATGGAAAACAAAGGAAGAAAAAATTGAACAGGTCTTTGTCTATAAAAAAATAAATTAGTATTTTATTTGTTCATAAAATAAAAAAACACACATGTCCTACCAAATGTATATTTACATATGACAGGTTGTCAGATTTATAGTGGAATAGGAAACAACCAGTCTACATTAGAAGAGGGAGGAAGAAGACAGATTTTATCAGACAAATGAAAAGATAAATATCTTAACAGATGACCTGTATAACTAGGTAGTTATTTCTTTAACAAGATAAAATAAAATGACAAACCATTTTTAAAAACAAAACATGCCAGCAACAAAAAGTTGAAATGAAAACAGGAAAACCCCAAGGAAGTCATGGTCACAGGATGAAACAAACCAAATTGTAGGAAGACAGCGTGGGGTGAAACAATCATTTCACACTGGCTTTGTGGCCTTGGATTGCTTTTCAATTTTTATAAGTACTACCATACTTCCTGCTGTGAATAATATTTACAAAATAATAATACTCTCAGCATTGCTAATTTATTTCAGTTTTTAGAATCAGCTTAGAGCAAAGCATCAAAGGCTTAGTTATAATTACAGAGGAGAGATGGGGAAACATTTATCATTCCCCTGTTTAAACATGTAACAGAAAGTGTTTAAATTTGATTCTTCAGAAAATAACTGTAACTCTGTTGGCATATAGCACTTAAAATTGAAAAGAGAATAAAGTACTCCTACTAATAATAACACTATTAATAATAATAATGTGGATGAGGTTTTGGAAATGGGAAATAAACTAAAGTTTATTAAATTTCTTACCTTTTCAATGGGGAAATTGCATATATTGGAAACTATAAATAAATCAAGTAACCAGAAGTTTCTGTGTATTTTTTATTGTCCTGGAAACTACCAGAGGAGATAAAACTGATTCCTTCAAAGGATGGGAATGGAATGAACTTGGGGAGAATACATTACTTTTAGTTTTGTAACCTTTAGTATTGTTCAGATCTCTTATTTTATACTCCAAATCAAATTAATAAAAATAAATAATTATAGCCTAAATTTATGTGTTCACTATTTTTCACCTTGTTGTTTAAATCCTAAGATTTGTTAAGTGCTTGAATCCCTCTATTCAAGGTAATGAATTTTCTTTTTCTTATAAGAATTTTATTATTTTATTTTTTTATTTTATATTTTTGCAGTGTTTGGCCAGGGCTGGGCTTGAACCCGCCACCTCTGGCATATGGGGCCGGCACCCTACTCCTTTGAGCCACAGGCGTCTATTCAATACATCCGGAGGCAGATACAAAAACTACACTTTCCTTGGCACTTTTTTTCTGACTAACTATATTGATGTTACTTTTGCTCCCTAGTCGTCTGGAAGTCGCTTCTCTTCTTTGCACCAAGCGCTCTCTCTTTCTTCATCACGTTTCTTTTTTGTTAACACATTTTCAGGTAGCACTACAATGTTATTATTATAATATTATAATATTCACTCCTCCCAGAAATTTCTGAAGTGTACTAGCATCTCCATCGTATAGATGAAAAGATGGTGAGCAGAATGTTTAAATGACTTTCATTCCTAACATGGGAAAGTCAGGATTTGAACCCAGTAGAATGACTCCAGAATCCATGCTCTTAAGTACTGTACAACTTTTCTTATTATCAAACAAAATCTACACATTGTCAGTTGCCTAAGTATGATTCCAGCTTGCCAGTGTTGGCAAAAATGATGTCCAAAATGGAATGGGTCTTATTCATGTCTGGTCCAATTCAGAATGATTGAAAAGGAAAGCTTTACCCTCCCCGTTTGGGGTCCTCCTCCCATCTGATGAAGACTTTTCTCCTTTTTTCTTTTTTTGTCAGAGTCACATCATGCTCTTCACATGTTCGTCTCACAACAAATTCCTTGTTGTTAGCGTCTCCCACGTTTTTATTAAGACCCATTTCCCTGATGCTTTCTTTTTCAAGACAACATTTTACTCCCAAGTATGGTCATCTGTCCTTATTATACATTTTCCCTTTTTAGCTGAAGAGTTAAACTAAAACTGGCTACGTGAGTTTAGTTCACTGGTGGAGAGCTGTGACTCTCCGATTAGGCTCACTTTGGTTACTTGGCAGCTGTTCACCTTGTTCAGCCTCAGTTTCATCACCAGCCAACAATTGCTCCTGCTTTGGCACAAGAGCAATTTCACGGTTCTCTGAAATGTTGTAAGATGAACACTTAAAAGCTTGTCCAAAATTACACAGCTAATCGATCTTTGATTTTTTGGATATTATACCCAAAGGATCTATCCTATTCTATGTATATGAATGTGGGCAGAGGAGATAGGTTTGTATGTGACACTCCCTGTTCATGTGTCTGCAACTGCTGCAATGCTATTTGCAGAGAGCGTTCCTATTAGGTGCTTCCATAACACAACTAAGCAACCAAACTTAGCTTCACCAGATACATCTTTTTCTTTGCTAGACTAAGTTGGAGGGCTATCACAAATATATATTATGTTGTTCATAATATATGTTAAGTTGTTCACGTATATATATATGTATATTAAGTTCTTCAATTTTTGCCACAATGATAATAAAGATAGAACAGCTGATGGTAGACGGTAAATTAATCACTCTCTGATGTGTTTAAATTAGGGACGAACCTTCCAACTGCAAATCAAATGCCGATACTTATTGTCACAAAATAAAGCAAAACAGAATAGAACACACACCCGCGCGTGCACATGAAGATAGCACCATGGGAATCAGTTTACATACTTTTTTTCTCTAAAAGCCTTAGTTCTAGGGGTGAGCTAGCTAGAGATTGTATTTTTATTGTACCTTGAAAAAAATGCCAAAGAAAAGGTTATTGCTAACAAATTCTTCCAAGCACATGTGAGAATCTTTCCTAAAGATAGATAATCTAATACATTAATTTGTTTTATTTGCTGAAATATATTAATAAACTGAAGTTTCTTGGAGTGCTTTATTTCTTCGGCTGTCTTCTCACAGAACTTTACCCATATTCTGAAAAGCTGCCTTACTTCATGAGAGTTTATATCTTCTGCCCAAGACAGTAAACACCAGAAAAGAAAAGACAATGTGACGGTCTAGCATTTTGAGTAGTTTGGACATGCAGTGAAATCTCTAACAGTGTTAGCTATTGGAAAAAGAAAAGAATCTTTAATGACCAATTCCT
The DNA here is from genome assembly GCF_027406575.1 of Nycticebus coucang. Classification (NCBI taxonomy): domain Eukaryota; kingdom Metazoa; phylum Chordata; class Mammalia; order Primates; family Lorisidae; genus Nycticebus; species Nycticebus coucang. The sequence goes on along the minus strand of NC_069787.1, from coordinate 50,568,620 downwards.
AGCAAGCAGAAAAATGTGTTGTCTTTGTTTCTCCTCCATTAGAGGATGACATTGTATCATTCGAGCAGTGTTTAACCCAGCAAAAGAACTCCAGTTTTTTTAATCATTGATTAAAGTAATGATCAAAAAATTAATTAAGAAATAATCTCTTTATTCAACGGAAGCTGAAATGTGCAATGTATATTAATGCTCTAAGTTAATAGGAAGTGATTTTTTTTTGCCTTCTCTTCCACTGAGCTTAGAGTTATATTTCTTGAAATACTATTAAAATATAAGATTTCCCTGCCATAGCAAGATGGATTATTGTAGGATTTACTTGTCGGGCTGTGAAATGACCCGCAGCATTAAGCAGCCCAAGCACTGATTTTCCAAGCAGCCTCATTGCCTTCTATGTGGGATGTGATGAATCACTGCTTGATATGTCTGTGAGTTCTTTTTTTTTTTTTCCTGAAATGCCATTCTATTATTCAAATTCACACATATGCGCACACACTCAGAGGGGTAATTTGTGCAAGAAGTGGTTTGACAGAAAGAGAAGACAGCAAATGTGGAAAAATGGGCCAACTGCAAGACTACAGAAAAATTGCAAGTGAGGTGGAAGGTTAGTCGGAGTAAAATCAAACAAAATGCAAACGAGCTCAGGAATCAGATAATCTATATTAAGAAGCCAGTGTCACTCTTTTCTAAACGTCCTCAATTCTATTCTCAGCTTACAGCATCAGGCGGCTTCTCTAAAGAGCACCCATTTGAAAGGTAATTATTCAACTTCTTCACTGTTTATCACAGAGATGACTAGATTTATGAAGAAACATAAACAAGTGTAATCACCTTCATTTTTTTTTTTTTATTACTAGTGGCCTACAGAGGGAAAAATAAGATTAATGGCCCACAGGAATTAAAGAGCTTTGGAAAAGAACTCATAAGCTTCCCTCAACTGGGGTCCAACAAAAAAACTCATGAAAAGGAATGAGGTAGCACGGTGGAAAATCTGCAGAATTTTGAGCAAGGAAATCTGAGTTCTGATGCTAAATCCAGCACTTAGAAATTGTGAGACTATTCATAATTGCTTCTGTCATCCACTTATATGGATAGTTTAGGGTCCAGTAACACAATACATATGTAGGATACTTAGAAATGATAGGACATATGACAAATGAGAGCTAGAAGAAGAGTGTAGCAGTTAAGAACATGCATTCCGGAATTCTGAATGACTCTTTCATTCATCTCCTGATCATGCCATAGTAAAGTGATGAAAATAGTTATTTAATCTTCCATTGCCTTTTCTCATCTGTCATCTTTATAAAGATTACAATTAGTGCAAATAATAATTAAGTGAAATAAATCATGTAAAACACACGAAATCATGCCTGATGTAATAAGCACCCCATAAATCTTAACTATTAGCACTCATTTTTGGTAAGCTGCAAACAACCAGAATAGAGTTGCTTACTTTTGTTTGTTTGTTTGTTTCTACAGGAATCTAATCTTCTCTGTAATAAACCTTGAAGAGGTTTCCAGTGGACGCTCTGTAGCAAAGTCGACTTGACAATGTAGTTAAGATTAGAATTGAGGACATTTGGGAAGAGTAGCACTAGGTTTTTAATGTCAATTATTATTCTTTGTTTTGTCTGGTATATGTTCTGTTTGATTCTGATTTAACTAACATTCACATTTACTTGTTATTTTTCTGTCCTGGCTGAAGGAATGTCTGACTGGGAAATATTGTGATGGCCCAGGCATCAGAAAGATAGTGCAGAGAAGTTTTGATCGACTCTATGTTCTATGCTTGGCCTTGGGAGGGAGACAAAAGGAAAGAAAGTGAGAAGAGGCCCGGGGCCGGGAACTTGGTGGAGCACGACAGAGCCACTTATCTCTATATTCCTTTCTCTGTGTTCTCTGTTGCTGTGCAGGGCACCTAGGACTGTACAGCTTATAAAAAATGGGAATTTATTTCTCGCAGTTTTGGAAACTGGAAGTCCAAGGTCAAGGTGCTACACCTGGTGTGATAAGGGCCTCTTGTTGTGCAGAAGGAAGAAGGGCCAGAGAGCAAGCTAACAGAACACTGACTGAAGCCTCTGTTATGGGGGCCTAACTCCCATTAGTGAGGAAAGAATCTTCATGCTAATCACCTCTTAAAGGCCCCACTTCTTAATACTGTCACATTGGTAACACCTGCATTTTAAAGGGGCCCATTCAAACCATACCAGTCTCCTGCTGGGAAATCATTTCTTCTCTCAGATCTCCCCTTTATAAGGTTGCCTTTATCTTCAAGTTTCTGTAAGCAAGTGTGTCGCTACTGATACTTTATGGAAGAATAGAGGAAACAAGAAAAGAAGGCTGCCAGTCTCAGGTCCTAAGAACCACAGGCTGGATGTGGATCTGACTGCAGATTTCCACTCTGTAATTCATTGCCCATGGAGTCACTTATGTAGAGTGAGTGCTGTGCTCCCTGGTATTAGGCACACACACAAACATCCACACAGGTGCACAGCTGCCTGCACTCACGCACTCACACACTCACATACATAAACTCAGAGCCGCCTGGGCCTAGAGCTGCTTCAGCAATAACCACTTCCCTTTCATAAGATGGATTTCAAAAATATGAGACAAATAAACTCAGTTTACTCATGTTCCATTCAGATACATGGACATCTTTTGAGCTGCTGAACAGATAATCTTTTTATTCCAACGAACCAGTAATATGTTGGCCATTTTTAAATTAATTCTCATTATTATTATACTTAAAGTTTTTGCTCCTTAATTTCTCTTTTCTTCATTTTTTTTACATGCAGTTCTATTCTCCCCTGTTATATACTAGAGTTGCAGAAATTGAATAAATTAAAACACCTGTACAAGGGAATGATTTATAATAAGAGTCATAGGGATCTCAGTCAAGTTGCTGTGGTTTAAAAAATAATGATGAAGGTATCAAATGTACTTCTAGCAAATCAAAGTGCCAAATAATTTTTTAAAGTTTTCACTTTCTCATTTAATACAATGAGTGAGTGGTAAATGACTGATTATCACTCCATCAAGACTTAGTTCTATCACAAATATGGAAAAACAAGTAGGAATAGAGTTCATGTCTTTATATGGCAAAACGGTGTGTGTCACACTTTATGGGGGCAAGACATGATTGCAAGAGGGACTTTACCTAACAATTGCAATCAGTGTAACCTGGCTTATTGTACCCTCAATGAATCCCCAACAATAAAAAAAAAGAAAAAAATATATGTATTTATAGTTAGATAGTTGAAAAGGAGACTTAAAAAAATTATTAAAATATGGGACACATTAGGCCTTGAGCTAACTTTGCCTGCTTTCCAAAGTTTTCCATTAGCTATAAACAGAACCAGATAGGGTTAACTCACTGATCAGCCCAAATGCTGATATTTCTACTCTACTGTAGCTCAGAATTTAATAACATGTATTAAAGCCAAATGCAGACAAAAATTGCAAGGTTGTTATTTCTTCTGCTTATAAGAGAAGAGGCCATTTTCTCATTATAAACTTATAGTAGATAGTCAGAACTAACATTTATTCAACAGCCAATACCACACACTGTTGTAACCCCTTCACGTGCATTACCTCACCTAATTCTCCCTGAAATCCCTGTGAGATGAGTGCTGTTATAATCCTCAGTTGTCACATAAGGAAAATAGCATATGGGTATAAATAATTTATAAACAGCTTCCAAAAGTTATAAAGTAGGATTTGAACCCACTCTCTCAGGTGTCAGAGCACTGGCCCCAACAAGTATCCTGCCCTGTCTCCAATCCCACAACTGAGTTCCCCACTTTTATTTATTGTAAAAAATGGAATAAACTTGGTTCTTAATTTTCATGTCATCATTCTGATTCTTCCTCCTCCCTCCCTCTCTTCTTGATATGCATTCTCCCTTCCTCTCTCCTCTCTTCCCTCCCTTTTCCCTTCTCCCCTTCTTCTTTCCTTTCTTCCTTTTTTCCTTCTTCCTTCCTGTCTTCCTGCTTTCCTTTCTCCTATATTCCCTCCCTCCTTCTCTTCCTTCTTTCTTCTTCTCTTCTTCCTACCCTCACTCACTGGTTAGCAAAGCAGAAGAGAGTATGGCAGGGTGTAATTTCTGAAGGCAGGTGGTTCTGAGATTAAAATCACGTCCAACGTGAAATAGTTCATGACTTCAGACAAGCTTCGCAAACTCTCTTAAGCCATGTTTCTCCATTTAGAAAATGGGATGGGGCCATGATCTTAGGTTCTCATGAAAATTGGACAAGTCCACCCATACAAACTGTAAAACACTGTCTGGTATATGGTAAGCCCTCAGGACACGTCAGTGCTTATATGGCCTGCAGTCTGTGTGCGTCATTTCAAGAGACCCTACACCCAAGTTTGCACATCCTGAGAAAGGCATGTAAGTTTATTTGTGTATCTTTTTGATCAGGCTGTTCTCTTTGCTTTGAGAGATGTTTTTGTTCCACAGTGAGTGAATTCTTCTTTTTTCAAATGACAGCTAAGATGTCTCCTTTTCTGTGTTATTTTACAAGAACATATCCTCACAATGCAGGACATTAGTCACTCTTTCATCTGTTCCCCAGAGAATCCTCTGCCAATGCTTGATTGTTTCCATGGATAAGGAAAGAACAGTAGCTATTTTTCCCCATTTTTTCTTCCTTGGTTCTTGGCTATAGAATAAACACAGAAATTACAGGATGAATGAATGGAGGAATAAAAGAAGAGTCAAAGGACACAGAATAACAACTGTGTCCACAATCAAGTCCAAGAGTCTCCCTTTCAGTCTGGGTCCCAAGATATCTATTTTTATAGTTTCCTTTTCCTGTAGATGGGGATAAAGAGAATCACAAGATTCCTAATGATTTTCAAGATAATTCCTTATCATTTGCCCTATATTATCCTTAAAAGAAGCTACTACAAGGCTATAATGTCTAGAAATAGAACATTTCCCTATAACATAAAACGTAACCCTATTACCAACTTGGTTTTGTAAAGATGTTGAAGGTATTCAGGAAAAAGCAAGAATGTAGCACAATCTTACAAATGGTCACTTAACAGTCTTTAATGAAAAACTCTAAAATCATTCAATTTAAACTATACAGATTCTGTGATGCCATATTCTCACAACAGCATATTCTGTGACACAGCCTTGGTGATAAGCATCAATTCTTTATTGGTCCACATAACTGTTTTTCAAAGTCAATGTATTCCTCAGGAAATCCACATGTAGAAAACTGAATGAACTAAACGTCACTGTCTTTTACACTTGACATCAACGTAATAAACAAAATATTTCATATGGACAATAAAAACTGGAGTGATAAAAAGAATTTGATTCTTAACTTTCACTTCTCAACTGTTTTTTCTAGTTGAACAAATTTCATCGATTACTCATCTGAGTTCCTTTTCATCTGGTTGGCTACAAAGAAAAAAAAAAGAAGAAAATGAAAAATATTAGGAATTCTTGTCTTTCAAACACAGGGTCTCTCAGGCCTCTTAGTTATCTAACATTTATTCGATATTTATTGCTCTACGTGTAAATTCTCTCTTGCCCTCAGAATATATCATCTTTGGTTTGCTTTTAGAGAAATGTTGGAATCTGTGTCTGAAATACCCATTTCTACCTCAGTTAACAAATTGGCTACCTGTGCCTTTTTTATATGAAAACATTACCTTTATCTTCAGGTCATTAAGTGTGGTCTAATGCCTCCTAACTCTTAGCAGTGAAGTTCATTCTGACTGCATCACAGGAAGCAAAGGGAATAATTGGCAAGCCTTCTTCCTGCCAGTTTTTTTTGATAAGATAAGAGTCTAAGCTAATGGCCTTTGAACTCGTGCTTTCTTCTCCCTTGCTGTTTCTTTTTCCAGAGCTACCAGTTAGAAATCTCTTAGCTCCGTGGTCCCTTGAATAACTAATTTCTCATCTCTGTAGATTGTGTGGATCCAAAGTGTTTCACCATTAAGTAATATATACGGCTTCAGAAGCTTCAGAAGTTTTTCTCCTCGGTTAAACTTGTGTTTTGCATACAAATTGATGCTAAGGGCTGCTGTTTGAATAATCTCATCAAATATAAAATCAGTAGCCAAATGTTCTTTCTCCCTAGTCTCTCTAAATAAAAAATTCTGCTTATGTCTTCATTGACAATTAAAGTAGGTTTCCATGATTGAGTCTTATTTTTGCATGTCAAGGTTATGAAACTTGCTATTAAGTTCAAGTCCATTTTCCTCATTAGTGGGTGATTCACTAAACAATCTATTATTGGTGTTTAAATAACATAATATCCTGGAAACTTTAGAGCAACTTTTAAAAATAAAATCATATAAATTTGTCTAAAATGTGTATGCAGGAGGGGGTGTGATGATCATTTTGCTAAGAATTTCATATTTTGTTATTCTGAGAATTTTTTAACTATAAATTGATTTTTGTAAGCTCCTGTTAAAATGACCTTGGTTTAATTTCCTATTCTCTGCTCAAAGTTGTATTAATAGAATGAATCAATGTCCAAAGTATGGTATGCAGTATGTTGGCAGAACAGTCCAGAAAATGGAATCAAGAGACCTGAATTTCAGGCTTAATCAATAACATCTTGGGTTGTACATTAAGGAAAAGTCTAGACAAGTTGTTCACAAAGTGTGGTCCAGCTTTCTATGAGAGTCCTCAAGACACATTCATGGGGGCCGGAGAGTCAAGGTTATTTTTTTAACAATACTAAGATTTTTATTTGCCTTCTTCACTCTCACTGTCTTCTGAATGTACGGTGGAGGTTGTGTCTATAGGAAGAGTACAATTAGAGGCTGTGTGATATGTGATGACATCACCACTCTGTTAGGGGAAGGAATGTGTGCTTGTGTATTCTTGTGTTTATCCTATTTAATTTCTAAAACTATTCAGTCACAAAACTGTGAGGAGCTCCTCTTACCTTTACTTCAGTGAAAATTATAAAACAACAATGACAAGAAAAGCATCTCAAGGCCTTTAGGATACTCTTAAGGTCAAACAGCAAATGAAGAAATATCCAGTCAAGAAAATCCATGAAAATTTAATAAGAAAGGTGTGGGTCTGTGATATATGAACCCAGACTGCTAGTTCCCTCCCAAGCTCAGGGACATGGAAACTCCACTCTTGACTGCTGCAACCAAAAATGTAGGGTTCCCCCCCCAATTTCTCATCTAGAGGACTTCTTTCCCAAAAAAGCAAGATTTTAGCCTGCCATTCTGCCCTAGGAGCCTGTTGCTGAAGCTAAGTTCCAGGTGATTTTGAACAAGAGGTGAGGAATCTCTTCTTCCACCTGACCCCCACTTGTAGAATGGTGTGCTGTCTTAGACACAAAAATATTGGAAATAGGAGGTTCCTAATAGCCTTTCTCTTGGCTTCTAGGCCAGCAGTTTGGTGCCAGAAGAGAAAAATTGAGAGAACCTCAGACTTTTGCACCTCACACCCTCTCCTCACCACCATCAGTCACATGACTTAGCTCCTAAGTGGAAGTGTCAGTCATGGAGAAGTTTGTCACCTTCAGACCCCTAGTTTAGAGATTTTGCCTGGAAGGAGAAGCAAGCCTTAAAATAAGTAGTTGCCAGGCTCTTCTTGAGGGGACTGACTTCATTTGAAACTTGATTCTGGTGCACTTTAAAAGTAGAAATGCTCTCAAGACTAGTGGAGTCTGTGGCGAAAGGCAAATAAGAAGACATATGAGGATCTAAGAAATATACAGCCGTATATGTGAATCTTAGTAAATGTGGAATGTAAAGATCTTAGCAAAATAACTAAGAAAATGCCAGAAAGGCTATGTTAACTAGTGTGATGAAAATGTGTCAAACGGTCTATGAATCAAGTGTATGGTGCCCCATGATCATACTAATGTACACAGCTATGATTTAATAAAAAAAGAAATAAAAGAAATATACAGCCAAGATTATAGGTGAAAATTCAGGAGGAAGATAGCTTGAGGAGCCTTCCTGGCATCAGAAAGAAATATCAAATACTGAAGTTAAAAACTATTTGAAGGAGGGTGGCGCCTGTGGCTCAGTGAGTAGGGCGCCGGCCCCATATGCCAAGGGTGGCAGGTTCAAACCCAGCCCCGGCCAAACTGCAGCAAAAAAATAGCTGGGCGTTGTGGCGGGTGCCTGTAGTCCCAGCTGCTTGGGAGGCTGAGGCAAGAGAATCGCGTAAGCCCAAGAGTTAGAGGTTGCTGTGAGCTGTGTGACGCCACCGCACTCTACCCGAGGGCAGTATAGTGAGACTCTACCTCTACAAAAAAAAAAAAAACTATTTGAAGGAGTCACGATTTGACTGAATTAGTTTGTAGGAAAATTTATGGTCAGGATGTTGTTGAAAATAAAAGAGCAATCTCAGATCATTAGTGGAGCTTAATAATTGTGTGTGTTCAGGGAAGTTAGGAGAACCAACCTTTCAATCCTAGAGTGACCATGTGTCTCCTCAACCTGCTTCTCCCGAGGAATAACACCACAGACTTGACATCGTGGCGGTGGAGAGTGAAATAGATTTTACTAAAATGATACAGCCAGTCATCAAAAAAATAAACAAGCAAATAATATCAAGCTTTAGTTCAGGGATAACTAACAGCAAGAGTTGGATTTTGATTTTACCAAAAATTATTTCAAATAAGCCATTATGTAATAAATATGTTCATAGAGCGAAAGGAAAGCATGATTAAAGAAATAAAGGAAGTTATAACTGTTGTACTAAACAGAAAATATCATCAGATAGAAAGTATGTTTAAAAAGGAACAAATAGAAATTCTGAAGTTGAAAACACCAAAAACCGAAATAAAGAAATTGTCTCTCTAAGAGACTCAACAGTAGACTTAAAGTGGCAGTAGAAAAAACTAGCGAATTTAAAGGCACAGCAATTGACATTATGCAAGCCAAGGAACAGAGAGAAAATAACATTTTTTTAAAGACAACATGGAGGCCAGAAAAACAGTTGATTAACATTTTGAAAACAAATAGTGAACCAAGAATACCATATCCAGCAAAACATTTTTTAAAAGAACTGAAAGCCACACTTAATGGACACAATGTAAATGTATAAAGCACACCCCTAGGTGAAGGGCTCAATTACAATTCAGACTTTAAATAAGAAATGCAAACAATCATTTATATCCTCATATTAATCTTAAAAAATAATTAAAAGCCAAATACTTTTTTAGATTAAAAAAAAAAAAATTGAGGGAACTTGCTTCCAGTAGGCCAGCTTTAAAAGAATTACTGAAGAAAATTTTTCAAGCTGAGAGCAAGTGGCCTCACATGGTAATTTGTCTACAGAAAGAAAGAACACTAGTAAAGATAATGACGTAATTATAAAAGACACCATACATTCATATCTCCCCTTTTCTTCTTTTAACTAATATAAAAATCAAATTGCATAAATAATGTGTACATAATGTAATATACCATTGGACCCTCAAAACAAGCCCCAATACATTTTTTAAAATTTTATTTTATTTTATTGCTTATTGATTATTTACTTATTTAGAGACAGAGTCTCACTCAGTTGCCCAGGCTAGAGTGCTATGGCTTCAGCCTAGCTCACAGCAACCTCAAACTCTTGGGTGGAAGTGATCCTCCAGCTTCAACCCACTGAAGAGCTGGGACTGCAGGCTCCCACCACAACACGTGGCTATTTTTTTTCTATTTTAGTAGAGATGGGGGTCTCGCTCTTGCTCAGGCTGTTCTCAAACACCTGAGCTCAAGTGATCTTCCTGCCTCATCCTCCCAGAATGCTAGGATTGCAGGCATGAGCCACTGTTTCTGGCTGTCAATATACTTCAAAGGGTAGAAATAATGCAAAGTGTGCCTCTAACAACAGTGGAATGACTTGAGAAATCAATAATAAGAAAAAAATAGGGAAGCTGACAATATGAGAAAATTAAACCATACATTCTTAAACAGCTAATGGGTCAAGGAATAAATCAATAGGAAAAGAAGAAAATACTTGAGAGTGAATAAAAATGATGGTATAACATAACAAAACTTATGGGATGTAGCTAAAGAAGTGTATAGTGGGAAATTAACTATAAATCCCTATATTAAGAAAGAAGAAGGATTTTATATCAATAACATAAAGTGACACTTATAGTCCCTGGGGAAAAAAGCAAACTAAACTTAAAGCAAAAGGAAGGAAATAATAAATATTACAGTGGAAATTGATGAAATCGATAAAGAAAATAATAAAGAAAATCAATGAAGCCTAAAGCTGATTCTTTGAAAAGATTGAAGAAATTGTTAAACCTTTAGTTAGAATGGTTGAGGAGAAAAAAAAGCAGGGCTCAAATTTTTAGAATCAGAAATCAAAGAGATAACATGATTGCTAGCCTTACAGAAATAAAATGTGGTCACAAAGGGGTGCTATGAACAACAGTATTCCAACAGGTAACTTAGATGAAGTGCAGATGCCGTCATCATAACAGTGGATAAAAAGTAAATACGGATCGCTACAAATTCATCTGAGCACAAGAGGAGGCAACATCTGTCCACAATGGTGCATCGGCTTTCAATAAAGCTCCAGCAGTTACTGGAATGGTTCATCACAGTTTCCATATGACCCAACGATTACACTCCAGGTGCATATCCAAGAAAAATGAAACCATGCCTACACAGAAGCTTGCACACAAATGTTTATAACAGCATTATTTATAAAATAGCCAAAGGTAGAAAGGAGCCAAAGTCCATCAACAGACAAAGGGGTAAAAAAAGGTGGTAGAGCCATACAGTGGAATATTACCTGGCCACAAAGAGGACAGACATGCCGATACGTGCTACAACAGAAGTGAACTTTGAAATCATACTGCTGAACAAAAGAAGCCAAGCACAAGAGACCACATTTTTTCTAATTTCATTACTGTGAAGACCCAGAATAGAGGAATCTAGCTCTAGATTAGATTAGATTGGTGGTTGTTTAGGGCTGGGATGGGGTGTTGGCACTGGTGGTGGTGGTGGTGGTGAAGTACGCAGACGACAGGTGGAGGATATGAGGTTTCTTTTTGAAGCGATAAAAGATTCTAAAATTGACTATGGTTATAGTTTTCCATATTTTTGAATATACTAAAAAACTGAACTTTACACTTTAAATTGGCATATTGTGAGACATGTGAATTAAATGTCAATAAAGCTGTTAAAAGTTTCCTATGCAGTGAATCTTTACAGACATAATCTATATGAACACAAGCTCTTCAGGATCCTCAATAATTTTTAAGAGTGCAAAGTGGTAGTGTGACCAAAATGTTTGGGAGCCACTAAGCTAAACAGAGGGAATCCTGTAAAACTTAACCTGAACTGTGTGTAAAATTTGATAACCTCAAACATTTAAGCTGGTGTTGTTACAAAAGTGAAGCAATGATAATTAGCAGCATCATTTCCAAAAGTAGAGGTTCAATCTTTTCCTCTGCGTTTTCCGGGGAATACTGGTTAACATTCAGTGGAGGTAGGAGACATAGGTTTGGCTGCCCAGCCTGCCATTAACACATGCTACAATTTGAGACAATGACTTTTCTTCTCTGAATCTCATTTTCTGCTTAAACAGTGAGAAATCTGTACTCAAAGACCTCTCATAGCCCTTCTACTTGTCAAGTGCTAAAGAAATTATTGTTTCAAATTGACATGGGCTTTGAAAATTAATAACTCCACATTTTACCTGAACCCCTCTGTAACATACACATATCTAATAATACTAAATTTTTGTTCTATGACTTGCTAATTACTCATCATTGATCGCAAATTTAATTCACTAGTGGAGATAAAATTTCCAGCTATATATTCAACAAATTATTTGAGAATATAATTAAGTAAGAAGGTCACAGTAATTATAACTAAAATCCAATTTCAGTTACCAAAGAAAGAAAAATTCAGATTCATTCAGAAAATAGTGACTCATTTAGTATTTTCTAAGCTGTTCATGTCACTTGAGACCCTTCAAAATACAATGAAGGAACTTGCCTTTTATGCATGTCAAATTAAACTCTAGATAGTTAAAAGGAAGCAGAACATGGCATAATTATAGGACTAATTTTGGGAAGGTTATGATAGAAATGTTTTCTATTTATTTAGTGCTGATTTCAATATTTATAATTTGAAATGTGCTCATCAAAACATACCATTTACTCACCACCACAACTTTTTTTTTTATACAAATATTAAAAAATGTTCTATTGGCTCAGTGCCTGTGGCTCAAGGCACCAGCGGCTAAGGCACCAGTCACATACTCCTGAGCTGGCGGGTTCGAATCCAGCCCGGGCCCGCCAAAGGCAATGAAGGCTGCAATCAAAAAATAGCCAGACTGGGGCGGCACCTGTGGTCAAGTGGGTAGGGCGCCGACCCCATATGCCGGAGGTGGCAGGTTCAAACCCAGCCCCAGCCAAAAAAAAAAAAAAAATATCCAGGCATTGTGGCTGGCGCCTGTGGTCCCAGCTACCTGGGAGGCTGAGGCAAGAGAATAGCTTAAGTCCAGGAGTTGGAGGTTGCTGTGAGCAGTGATGCCATGGCACTCTACCCAGGGCAACAGCTTAAGGCTCTGTCTCAAAAAAAAGAAAAAGTTCTATTACGTATAGCTGAAGATACAGAGATTAAAAAACTGGCCCATGACAGCGTGGCGGGTACCTGACATTATAATAGATCTGAGGTTTCTCGAACCAAGTTTTATTCTTTCTCTATTCCCTACATCATTCCCATCTTTGCTGCTAAAATTCAATTCTTAGACATGTTGTGTGTCTAAAATGACAGGTACTAGAGACTGCGATCAAGAAATTTATGTGCTAAATTCCTACGTATAAGGTAAAAATGGCTCAGTGGAAGTTTGGGGTTAAATCCATAAACATCATTTAACAAACTGACCTGATTTATATTTATTTTTATGTTATGCACTGAATTGTGTTCCCCAAAAAACTGTTGCAGTTTTTCCCCCAGTAACCTTATCTGGAACTAAGATCTTTGCAAATGATCAAATTAAGTCAATGCCACTAGGGTGGGCCTTGATTCCATATGACTGCTGAGAAATGTGTAGACATGGACAGAGACTCACAGAGGGAAGGCCATGTGAAGACACAGGAGGATCCCATCTACTAGTGAAAGCGGCCACCGTGAGAGAGCCAAGTGAAGCAGACCACCCCTCCCAGCCCTCAGAAGGAACCGACCTGTCCATACTTTTGATTTCAGATCTCTAACCCTCGAGAAATGTGACAATGAATTTTTTTAAGCTACTCCGTAGTTTTTTTGTTTATTTGTTTTGTCTTTTATTTTACTGCACTTGTGGGAAAGAAATATATCTGACTAACTGGTAATCTTTTAAATAGAAGCATTTATGCCTTGGCGATCATTGTCAGCAGAAGATTAATAAAACTAAGTAAATTAAGCATACATTTATTTTTTGAGCTGCTTTCTAGATTCAACTTTTTGTTCGTGGTGACAATGCTAGCCATGAAAGTATGATGGAGCCCAGTTAAGGGACACTAGTTTATTCTTTTAAAGTGGGTTTTGTGATCAAAAATATCAAAAAATCACTGTAGAAGTTAACATGTATCATCATTTGAAAGACTGCTCTGACTTCCTGTATAGCTTTGTTTATAATTTTTATATCATGCTGCAAGGTGTGGCATGATCTGGTCTCTGAGCACATTCTTGCCATTCTTGTTGCTAAACTAGCAAGGTGTTGTATACTCTCTCTGCCTTAGTGTTTGCCAAAGCATTGAAGGTCAAGTACAACCACATCTTAAACTGAGGTGCAAAACAACTGATGTGAGACCTGCCAGAGTCTGGTTTGGTCAGCCTGCCTCTCAGCATTGGTGATCGTAGTCCAAACCCACAGGAAAGGGTGGGTTAAAGACTTGAGACTGAAGCTTCTTTTGGAAAGGATTAGTGATGCACTAAGAACTTTACCCCCTTCCCACAATGAGGCAGGGGAGGAAAGTGTTTGTTCCCAGGGGAACCAAAGACTGATAGAAACTGCAACAGCCACGACATCTCCTGGTTGGATGCAGAGTTGGAAGTAGGAAGTGGTAAGAAGATGACCACGCCACGCTGAGATGCCCAAGCCTGAGTCAGTTCACCACTAAGAAAGGGAAGGAGAAGATCTCCAAAACTCTGATCTCTCAGTAACTGAAATGAGTCTGTTTCTGCAATTCAGATAAATAGAAAAAATCTTTGGCTTCTAAGAATTAGAGGCAAAAAAAGAAAAACACTGAAAGAACAGTTTGAAGAACTTGGGAGAAAGACGATAGTGGCTTTATACTTGCGAACTGCAGAGTCCAGTTTGTTCAGATGATTATGTTTGTGCAGAAAGGCTTGTTTTCTTAGGTCTTTCACCATGAAAGGTAAAGACATCACCACGCTGGACTTTCTGAAATGCTTGTGGTCTCAGAGTCTCTGCACATGCTCACACCAACTGGGGGGCTCCATCTTCCTTCTCCTGCCCTGCTGGTCTAATCAGCCCCTACCTGGTTAGCCCACCTCAAACTTACTGTAAGTCCCTCGGGAAGGACTTCATCCATCCGCCTCCGCTCCCAGTCTAAGCAGGCTATCATGTTATTCATTCTCATACGATTCTGTGGTTTTTGCTTATAACATTTATCAAGTATTCATATGTCTGTTAAAAAGGTTTCAAGGGCATTATATTCCAAGTAAATAATACCAGGAAAAACATATTAAAGTACTTAATCACTACTAATAAATGGTAGCCTACATTTACTGTGTAACAAAGACCTATATGTAAAGTATTAGTCATTAAATGAGCCAGGAAAACATTCTTTATTTTTTTCTTGAGACTAGACTGGGAAAAACCAGAGCAAATATGTAGACAATAACCCAACCAAATGTGAGAGTAACATCTATGTAGGATACAACTTCAAAAGTACCATTAGAAGGTACAATTGCCACTCACATTAATTTTGTTCGATTTCATACCTATTTAGACTCACAAATTCCAAATATATTCTTTTAGTCTGCATTGTATTTTGTTAGTAGAATAGTCTAAATAATTAAAGCAGTTTCAGTAGTTTCTTCTTACATGGATTCTCATACACACTACTTATTTATTAAACATTAGAAATTACCATTTGCACCTAATGCCAGAACTAGGCAAAATCCATTAATGTCATCATGAATACGAGTGGAGTCATAAGTATTTCTATAAGGACAAGACCAGGGTGAGATATCTGGCTGTTGTGAGAATGGATGCTAATTTTTCTGATGGATGTGGCATGCTTCGGGGCTACTCTTTATGAAACCCCAGGCAGGGTGGCATGGTGATTCTCCATCAGATAAATCAGTTCAAACTACCTTTAATGCAACAGTATTTCAGAACCAGAAGGAAATGAGCAAATGAGGAGGTCTGACTAAACAGATTCACTGACAAGCCCATATTATTCTAGCATGCAAGGTTGTATCTCCCAAACCACTTACATTAAACTTCTCTCTTGATTCATTTCTATTGCAAATAAAAAGCTACAGGAAAGGATAGGGTCAATGGTACGCAAGGACTTTTTCTTTATTTAGTTGGATTTACTATGTTTTCTTAGTAACTCATTTTCCTCTCAACTCTACCACTCATCCCACTTTGGGGGCAATTGCCTATGTATTACTTGTCTTCTCTAATAAGGTAAAGTTCTAACCTGGCTGGATTCCCATGACTATTTTTTTCCCTACTGTGTCATTGTGATGGTTAATTTTATGTATCTACTTAACTAGGCTATGGTGCTCAATTATATGGTCAAACACCACTCTAGATATTGCTGTGAAGGTATTTTGTAGATAGGATTAACAATTAAATTTGAGTAAAGTGAATCACTCTCCACAGTATGGTTTGGCCTCATCCAGTCAGCTGAAAATCTTGAAATATTGAGATTCTTTGAAATGGAAGGAATTCTATCTCCAAACTATCTTTAGACTTGAGCTGTAGCAACAACCCTTCCTGGGATATCTGGCCTGCCAGCTTGCCCTGTACATTCAGACTTATGAGCTCCCATAGTTACATGAGTCAAAGCCTCTCTCTCTATATATATATATACAGATGTAGATAGATAAATTATATACAGATATAGATGTAGATATACTACTATTTCTTCTGTTTCTCTGGAGAACTCTGACTAATGTAGTTCATCCCCATATATAAGCCCAGCATAGAGTTGGCATCCAATGAATCTCTGTTATATTAATAAATGAATAAATTACCCAGATGAATGGAATAGAAAGCCCACTTCTGTTTTGCTAGTTTTGACCATCCAGGTAACTAAAGGGAAGCACTTTTCAATGACAGATGGGCAATTTATTAATAATCAATAAGAAAGTCTACAATAAATTTGAATAATATAGACAGTCTAGAACAGTTATGATAAGATCCCACTTGAAAATATTTTGAAGTCCTTGTTTTCCACCAGAGACTGAAAATCAAAGATGATGTAAAGCTTCAAGTCTGGCTATCATTAAGACTTACTATAAGGTTTTCTTTCTCTTCCCCAATGTTTATTGTTTTTTATTTCTTATAGTTGAATATCAACCTGCCTACCCCCTACCCTCAATACATAACATATATTTTATATGTTTTTGTTCATGAGATAAAGGATGCACAAGATACAAAAAGCTGGGAATAATCAATTTATTACAGATTGGCTAGTCCCAATTTTAGATGTCCTAAATCTTTGAGATACTTTTAGTTTGTCTTACTTTTGGAGAGTAATGGTGGCCCCAAAGTTGTGTCACAACTTAAACACTTTAAAAAGATCAACTTCAATATTTCATACTATAAACGTTGGTGAGTTCCTCTTTTTTCTTCAGACAAGAAGAGAACACATACATGTAACATTCCTGAGAATACATACGTGTCACACTACTGAGTCCATGAGCAGGAGCTGTCCACTATTTTTAGGATATAATTTGGGATGCGGAAGTGGACTAAAACAGGGGAAAAATGATATGATACCACATATTCTCCAAATAATGTCAGTAAGTATAGAAAAATGCATGAAGTCAAGCCAAGACTCTTTATTAGTGGTTAACATAAAGGAAAAATCATCTTCTAGTTTGTGACTCTTTAAACATAACTAAATCAACACCTATAAATTGACATTTGACTACTGACAGATGTTGTCTTCTGTAAGCATTTGCTGAAATTGTTTCTTTTCAATAGTTGAAATTCCTCTTGGGAAACAGATGACATAACCTGACATGTCTTCTGTAGATCACCCACAAATTGAATACAATGTTTCCTCTGTGATGGTAGATTTGATTTTTTGGGGGGGAAAGTCACCCAGCTTTAATCTAACTGAATAAAGAAAGTTATCTAGTGAGGAAAGGAAGTGATTTGTGTATTTATGAAATAATGACATTAGTTTCTAAGATGGTGCCTACCTTAGCTAGAAGGGCTTCCTCATGAGAAATCTATACTATGTTTTTGAGTATTTTGAAGAGTAGAAAAACTATAATATTGCTTTGGGACTTTATTGTATTTAGTGTGATTTAAAATTATATGAAGACCATTTAAAGACACTTTCAATTTTAAATTTTAAATGTTTTTGGAGTTAGTTTTTTCTGTTTTACTCTGACTTCAATTCAATGGATTACTGCTTAATATAACTTTTTGTTTGTTTGTTAATTTGCTTCAGCATGGAAAATGAGGTTTAACTTTTAGATATTGGGAACTGATGAAGAACATGAAAAAAGACACATCCAAAAGAGATGTAGACCCCTTTCCTTCCCACATAGTTATAACTGCGATGGAGTGTCCTCAACACTCAATTTCTTTTTTGAATAACTCTTATCACTGCCATATTTCTTGCCCTAGAACTATGAATATGTCCAATATGGTTTATAATGTAACATATTTTGGAAAGGTGGTAAATGGTTCCTTTAACATGATTGGTAAAGATGAATTTAGGACTCCATCCCTGGCTTCATAAACCTTTCAGGAATTCTGATTGGAACTTTGATATAATGGTATAATCTGGTTCAAATAAATCCAGTTTTCAAAAGAGGAACATATGAAATCTCTTAAAAGAAATATTGCCCTTTTCTTGCCTATTTGACTTTCAGATCAAAGGTAAAACTCAAACAGATTTCTAGTCTAAAAGCCTTTCCTTAATCCTGTCCAATATTTTGATTTAAAAATGTACTAACTGGTTTATCACAGAGTAAGCTCAAACAGCACATTGCCTTATTAAGCTGTTGTTATACCACTGAGTAACTAACAAGGGGACAGCCCATATACTTTTACAAATTATGCCTGGCAACAACCAAGCTCAAATTTCCATAGAGTTATACCAGCTGATATCTAATTCTGAGGCAGTACATCAGAAGATTTTGGTTAAAATTTAGGGTTTTAATTTTATCACCAAGATAGACTTATATCACCGCTGAGCATTAGTTTTCTTATCTGTATAGAGTGATAACATGATTATTTTAAAACGGTGCTTTGGGCCAGAACATTTCTTAGTTGTGAGGACAATCCTATGCACTGCAGGGTGCTAAGTGGCAGCCCTGGCCTGTGTCCACCAGATCCCAGTAACATGCTTCCAGAGTTGTGACAATGACAAATGTCCCTAGACATTCCAAAATACTCCTTTGGGGAAAAAATTGCCCCTGATTGAGAAGTACTCTTCTAAAAGCTTGTCCTAAGACTTGTTTAAATATGTACTTGCCAATGAGAGTCACTGTGTTAGGCCCTGAAACAGCATGTGGGGGCAGGGTACACAGACAGGACTCAGTCATGGGGAACCTATATCCTGGGGAATTCAAGTGGATAATACAGACACAAATGTCCAGCCCATGTCTGGCATAGAATGCATACTCAGTAAGAATTTGCTAACACATCTGTGTCTTCTAATAATACAGAAATGCACCTGGCATTTGCATAGTCATTGACTGCATTAAAGGAAAAGTATGAGAGGCTATGGTTTTGCACTGAATTCCTTCAGTAGGTCCCACCAGAATAAACCGAAATGGAGTCATTTATGCTTAATTATCCATAACCAAACCGAAAATTTAAGAAAGCAGAGAGATTCTCAAACAGATCAGTCTTTCCTGAAAATAGAAGATTCCGGTGTAGTTGAGTCTGCAGGGAGGATTGCTGTAATCCTTACAAAAAAAGTAACCTGGATTAACCTGGTATTAAACCAATTAGCTTCCTCTCTATTTCTCTTGTTTCTTTCTCCCATATTTACAAAATCTCCTGTTCTGCTGTTGTCTGTTGGGAGCTTTCACTCTTTTTTGTAGAATGGAGACTATGCAGATGCGTGCATGAATCATGAATAAAAGACCAGTTAGATATATAACTAAATTTGTTTTAATGTTGGCTTTTGACAATTGAAATGAAAAAAAATGAATAATGAATGAAAATGAATAATATCTAACATAATTATTTGGATGCCTACTGTTACATGAATCCTGGTATCATACACTAAATGAGGAGAAAATTTTCTTCTGTATAATATATCATCTCATAGGGCACTAGGGTAAGTAAACACTAATTTATAATTAAAGGTAAAACATGGTCAGTGGCACATGAGATCTTCAGTCAAAGTGCCAAATGAAGTTCAAAGGTAGAAGAACTGACAACTGGTTAGGGCACCCCAGGAAATGATAGCTGCAACTTCAGAGAGCCTTCACAGAATTATATTCCAATGAGTTGCCAAGAGACAAAGCTCAGTTTTTCTTGTTTGGTTTTAAGGCCTTTTATATTGTGCAATTTTTTTTTTTTCGTAGAGACAGAGTCTCACTTTACCGCCTTCGGTAGAGTGCCATGATGTCACAGGACTCACAGCAACCTCTAGCTCTTGGGCTTCTGTGATTCTCCTGCCTCAGCCTCCCGGGCAGCTGGGACTACAGGTGCCCACCACAACACCCAGCTATTTTTTGGTTGCAGTTCAGCCGGGGCTGGATTTGAACCCGCCACCCTCAGTATATGGGGCCGGTGCCCTACTCACTATATTGTGCAAATTGCAGGCAAAGTGTCTTTGAATCTTTCACCATTTCTAACATAAAATAACAGCTATTATTATTATTAAAGGCTATTTCATAATACGAATCAGGAAAATTTAAAGTAGTTCATGTGGTTTAAACCTGAACTTTATTTTTCCAGTGTTACAGGAGAATAATTTACAAAATGAAGTAGCTATAGACTATATTTCTAGAATAGATAAATAAATATATATTTATTTTTCTTTTACCTGGCATTCATTCATGGAATCACTTCCCCTACACTCTCAACCCATGTGGTTTATTTAGATGGAGCTGCCATGAAGCCCTGATTCAGGGTTAGATGTATATCCCAGCCCCAGGCATAAGAATATTTCACCCTCCTGACCTTGGGAGTGAGTTTAGAAGAGCATATAATCCCCAAGAAGCATCTAATCAGAGCTGACTCCATGACGTTTGCTTGATGTTTGGGGGGAAACATTCTCTTTTTCCTAGAGTGGAACTATATATCTGGAAAGGCCACCTGGGAATAGAGCCAACAGTGGAAGACGGAAGCAAATGTTGCAGAAAAATCCGCCTCCTGAATACACACGAATGCTCTAGATTTTGGATCCAGCACTGCCTGAACTGGAATTACTCCTTAAACTGTCTAGTCATATGAAGCAATAAACACCCATTTTCGTTTGACTGAAGTTTCTATATTTTGCAACTGAAAGAGTTCCAATTCATAAATATCTTAATTACATTAAATACTTGTCTAAATAGGTTGCTTTTCAACATAGTACAGCATCAAGTTTTGATGAGATTCTGAACTTAGAAAAATTAGAATGAATATTTATGACACTTAATACATCTCTGTTAAATGAAAGAACCAGTGTCAATAAAGGGAGGAAATGAAATAAAACAAGCAACAAACTACTCAAGCATTATAGATCACATTTAACAGAAATCCTTAAGACTGCAATCCCCCCCACACACACAATACCTCATACTCTATGAGAAATTAAGAGCATTTGTTGCCTCTGGTTTCTTCCTCTTTGACTGCACAGTTCAGTTAATAAATTTGCATGATGCTTTTTCTATCCTGCATGATAATGATAATGACACTTGAACTGAAATGACCACATTAATTCTGCCTCAGCTTTTCTTATTTAAGATTCTTCACAGGCAAAACAATCCTAGGCCTTTTAGGAACTGATTTATCATCCTCTCTTACATGTCAATAGGCTATCCTTGCTGAAAAATGTTTTTCCATCGTTTCTTGCATTTGAATCCAAATCAAGTCTCATAAGTCCTTCTGGTGATGGGCTACTTATAACTTGGCTACAGATTTGAAAAACGCAAAATATACGATTTGGTGTTTTGGAAACATCTTTATTGTTACATACTGGTTTTACATAGTAAAAGGTCAAGAAGTAGGCAAAAACGCTGCAAAATTTCATTTATCCTACATGAGTGGAATAGATTCCACTCTGATGACAGCCAATCAATCATTTATGGAACTTGTACTGTTTTGTGCTATGGATATTGCAAGACAGGGGATTTAAAAAGATTGCATAATACATTGTTCTAGTCCTCAAAGGTATTAAAAGTAACTGAAAGAGCAGAATTTTAGAGATGATTTACCATTAGAATTGTCTGATTAATTGCAGTCTGTTAATGCTGTGTCTCAAAGCTAGTAACTGATGAGCATATTAAGCAACAGAGAAACTGCCTTTCCCAAGCCTAGGAAGAAATAATGGAAAATTTCCACATTTAGCATTAAAAATGCTGCAATACAGTATGGCTGAATGAAGAACATAAAACAGTGCCTTTGGGTTTTTTTTCTTTCTCTTTCTTTTGATGACACACATCCATTCATGTCTCTTATTTATTTGATGCATTCATTAAGTAGCTAAGCATTTGCAATGCATTGGGCAGTGTGATAGCTTCTGGAGGCTGCAAACTAAAATAAAATCTTAAGGCTTCCCTTCCCCCAGTGCTGACTGGACCCTCTCTTGGCCAAAGGCATTCCCTGAAAGTGAATTCCATGAGAAAGGAGATCAGACATGCCTCATCATGCCTCCCCCCACTTCTTAAAGATGCCCTCTCTGACCCATTAATAGGCCTAAGACTAAGTAAGACACACTTAGTGAGTAAGTGTGACTAAGTAAGACACACTTGCAGATCCTCAACATACAGTACTAACCGTGAGAGTTTGGCATATGACAGACCCTTATCTTAACTCAGCATTCCTTTTTTTGTGACTTCTGGTCTGTTAGGCAGAACTTAACTCTTTCAGCCAATTGTCAGCCAAAGAATCTTTAAACCCACCTGTGGGCCCCTACTTGGAGATGTCCCATCTTTTGGAGCCAAACCACTGTATACCTTCCACATATTCATTTATCACTTTACCGGTGATTCCTGTCTCCCCAAAACATATAAAATCCAACCGTAACTCCACCACACCAAACTGTAACCCACCACCATGAGTCCACTTGCTTGAGGCTCCGTGGGTCTGGCTCCAGGTCATGGTCTTCAAATTGGGCTCACGATAAAATCTCTTTACATTATTTACAGAATATGGCTTCTTTTTTGTAAACAGGATATAATCAAGACTGAGCCCAGGAACTTGCATGCAGGGAGGGATAGTTTGTTTGGGACAAGAAGTACAGACACAATTAATTACAGTAGAAACTCCCCCGTTGATCATGTGCCTACATGGACCACCTCCTTAAGTTGACCTAATTTTCATAGGTCATGTACCATATGTACGTAGCAGTACAGTAGGCCCGGTTCCTTATAGTGACCACCTCTGTACGTTGATTGGCTTGTTACAGTCCTTTGGATGGTCAACTTACAGAGGTCCCTCTGTATGTACAGAGTGTTATAGGCTACCACAGAGAGTTACACAAAGGCAACAAAGAGGAAGCAACCAGTTCCCCCGAGGGTGATAGGAGAAGCAGAGAAAGAAGTGGCCAGAGAGGTTTTACAGGGAAATGTACAACTAGTCAGGCCCTGCAATTTTGACGAATGTGCAGTGTGAATCATAATAAAAATACAGAGAGAGGATAGGTCTCAGCCTGGTAGGGGGGGTGGTAAGTGGGCGTTTGAACCGGCCTTTGAAAGGAGTGGCGTGTAGGCCTGTAGGGACTAAGGGGAACTCTAGGAAAGGAGCTCAGAAGAGGCAGGAAAGGATGGGATATTTACAAGGCTTAGCAAAACCTTCTGTTTGGCTTAGACAGGAATTTTGCAAGGTGTAGTAGCAGAAGTTAAGGGTACCAGTCTGCAGAGGATAGCCAATGTCTTTTAAAAGAGCCCTCAAGGGCCATGGGGAGCTTTGGAAAGTTATCAAGAAGTAGAGGGATGTGGGCAGACTTCCATCTTACATTGATCCCTTCAGCAACTTTTGGAAAAAATGTAGACAGGGTGAAAATTTGCGGGGAATGTTGAGGTTTCAGGCAGTTGCCTGCATCCTTGGTCTTTGGCTCACGATAAAATCTCTTTACGTTATTTTACAGAATATGGCTTCTTTTCTGTAAACAGGATATAATCAAGACTGAGCCCAGGAACTTGCATGCAGGGAGGGATAGTTTGTTTGGGACAAGAAGTACAGACACAATTAATTACAGTAGAAACTCCCCAGTTGATCATGTGCCTACATGGACCACCTCCTTAAGTTGACCTAAGGAGGTTGACTAGAGAAAAGGAGGTTTTGTTCATGGCAAAAGAGGTGGCGAGACCCACCAAAGTAAGGCACGTGTGAAAAAAGGTTTATTGAGGAAGAAAAAGATAGGTTTACAGGATAAGAAGGTTTATGGGACAAGATACATTTGCCATAGACAGTGAATGGACCCCATTGCCACTGCAAGCAGGCAAAGAAGTATGGATTATGGTTCACGCGTCTATTTTAGACTGCCTGGATTGGGTCTATCTTGTGATTCAGAGGTCACCTTGGAAGCAGAGTCAAGACCTCCCATGAGCCTCTCTGAGAGCCCATTAGGGGTTGAGGACTGCAATGTAGATTTAAGCTAATGGCATGATAATTAACCTTAAGGCTGCTCTAGATCACCTTCAGGACTCTACTGTACCTGCTGCTAGACCCGTAGACTAGACAGTAGACTAGACCCAAGACCCCATCTTTTAGCAGTTGGCACTCTAAATTCTGACTGGTAAATTGGTAGAGTGCTCCCTCGTCCCAAGATGTGAGCAATCACTTAGGACGGAATTAAGACGGGCAGCCCTGGAGGTCCCAGCCTTGTCCTTCTCTCCCAGGAGAGTGGGACTTCTAGCTGTCTACCACACAGGAAGACAAGCCTGCTACATGTGCTAAGAAAGAACTGATGAGAACTTGGACTAGAGAAAAGGGGGTAACAGGAGGGACCCATTCAGGGGACATGATGGTACAAGGCTTGGCTTCAGGAACTGAGAAGAGAGGGATGGAGAGAGCTCCCAGAAATCTAGCTTTGGCAATGCATGGTGATCTTGCATTCATAAGAGATGGGGCAGCATGAGAAAGTAGAAGGGAACAGTAGAGTCAGGCACTTTCCTAGTGGGATGAGTAGTCAGGGGGCTCCATGATGGGAATCGAGCTTCATTTTGTGTCTCAGCTAACTTGGCCTGGAAATCCAAGTCCTAAACATCTTCATCTTTTCTTTCATCTATTTTACTGGCATATCCACTCACAATTCCCTAGTTGTTAGACTTTATTTCAGATAACACCCCTCATTCATCTCAAACAATCTCTGAAGTTGTATTAGATGTCAGAGTCCACAAACTCCCCCCTGCATCTGGCTCCATCTTCTTGTCCCCTCTTTTTCACGGCTTCCTTCACCATGGTGGTAAAACAAAAGTGGACTCCTTTGAGGAGCATGGGAAAGTGAGAACACCCTCTGGTTCCCTAAGTATTTCAGCTTCTTGCCCAGAATGTTTATTAATAGTTTCTTCTGCACAAATGCAGTTCTCTCCCATAAAGGAGCCAGTGGCATGTCATTTTTTTGTTTTCATCTGCTAGCTCATGAGGGCTATACAGGAAGGAATGGTGCCACTAAAAGCCATAATCTATAGACAGTTACACCACTGAGAATCCCAAGCTCCATTTCTTAAAAAGCCTCATAAAGCTTTATGGGGCATTAAGTAGACGGATAGGTCAGAGGCATAAGTCTAGTTTTAACCATTTCAAACTGTAGGTAAAATGTGAAAAAATTTATATTTTCAAAGAGCCCCATTTTATTCCTTTATGCTTTTCTATTTTGTGCGCAAATATATTTTTGATCGCATCCCTATGTTCATCCACTGGTGGGGCAGACACTCAGCGGCTGAAGAGTAATGAGAAGGACCCAGGACAAACCTTCAAACATCTGTTGAAGGTTTATAATACCTCATTCTGTCTATAGCTGTGTGGTCTAATACCATGGCCAATCATTACATACGTGTTTTTAAATTTAAACTAATGGTAATTAAAAGAAGTTTAAAATTGAGTTCCTCTGCTACACTGGCCACATTTTAAATGTTCTGTTTTGACATGGGTCTAGTGGCTACCATATTAGACTGGCATAGAAAAACATTTCCAACACTGCTTTTTTATAAGGTCTTTCGGGTAGTAGTTGACATTACATCCTGTGATAATATTAAAGCTAGCATACATTGAATGCTTATGAGTCAAACAGGGTACTAAGCATTTGGTGCATATTAACTCATTTAATTAGGAAATGTAATTATTCCCATTTCATAGACGAGGTCCCTGAAACATAAAAAGGTAAGATTACTTGAAATGATATTATTGTAGTCAGTTAACAATATAAATGTAAAGAAGATGGGAGATACAGAATGATACAGCTTTACAGAGTATTAAACACTCCTACTACAGTTACAGAAACAGTTGGTGAAATTAAGCTAGCATACAAATTGGTCTGTGCCTGGGCAACTGAATCCTGGGGTCCACATTGTCTTTAAAACTATTGCTTAAGCCCTATTTTTAGAGTGCTTTATGATATTTATGTGTTTCACAGAAAAAGGTTTCCTAGCTAATTAAATTTTGGTAATACCAGATTAAACATATTACCTTATCAACCTGTAGAACTTCGCAAATCCTTTAATATGCTAATGTTTACTGGCAATCGCTAAGATTAGGACCGATTATAATAACTCCTAAATTTATTTGATCACAAACTCCCTTCTTCATGGAACCTCTTAGGGAACTAGCGTTTTGTACAGTGCTTTCTATGGGCACAAAAATTCGGTGATGACAGGAATAGAAGTTGTTTGCATTCCCATCCCAATTATTGGGGTCATCTTTCTAAGATGAAAGAGAGGATGTTAGCCACTTGGGGCAGTGCTTACAAAACCCTAGCATTGTTATAAATCACCTGGCAAAATGCAGATTCTAATTCAAAATCTGGACTAGAGCATGTCCATTTCTAAGAACCTCACAGTGGTGCCACTGCTGTTCATCCATGGACCACATGGACACCTTTGAGTGACAGTGTCCTAAGCAGTGGTCAGCAAACTAGGTACAGCCCACAGGCAAAATCTGGCTTGTTTTTATATGGGTCTCAACAAATGATCGGGTAAAAGTCTAAAAGATAATTGTTATCTCATACCACATGAAATTCATATTTCAGGTCCATAAGCAAGGTTTTTATTGGAACAGAGCCATGCCACTGACTAGTCTATGGAAGCTTTTGAGTTGTAACAGCAGAGCTGACAAGTTGAGAACACCCGGAAACTCTGTGGCCCACAAAGCCTAAGAAATGTACTATCTGGTCTTTAAAAGAAAAAGTCTGACAACCTCTGCAATAGAATGCAAACGTGGAAGTCACATTGCTCGGTTTCAAATCCTACTCTGCCTGTTACCAGCACTCCAGCCTGGGAGACAGTAAAACTCTGTCTAAAAATAGATAAATAAATTAATTAAATTAAAAAATAAAAATGAGGAAATTCCTACCCAGGCAAAAAAGGTCCATTTTTAAGTGACCTGTAAGATTCTCCTGAGGCGGGCGGCACCTGTGGCTCAGTTGGTAAGGCGCTGGCCCCATATACCGAGGGCGGCGGGTTCAAACCCGGCCCCGGCTGAACTGCAACCAAAAAATAGCTGGGCGTTGTGGTGGGCGCCTGTAGTCCCAGCTGCTCGGGAGGCTGAGGCAAGAGAATCGCTTAAACCCAGGAGTTGGAGGTTGCTCTGAGCTGTGTGATGCCATGGCCCTCTACCGAGGGCCATAAAGTGAGACTCTGTCTCTACAAAAAAAAAAAAAAAAAAAAGATTCTCCTGAGGCAAATGCATACATATAATTGGCTGCTCACAGAACACATCAGAAAAATACAAAGAAAATATATGTGGGAGATGAAAAATGTCTTCTACTCGCCTGCCCTTTTATTCAGTTGAAGAGGCTATCAAGCTCATGAACGCCTATGATGGGAGAGGACCTACTTGAAATATATAAAAGACATCAAATAGGAAAAAGCAAAAGAAATGTTCTTTGAGGTATGTACTTGCCGCAGGTGATTTGAACCCATTATTATTATCCCTTACAAGACAATAATATATTTATATGCTAAATGCGTTTAGATGTGACAGAAATTACTCTCCATGGCATTATCCAGCCTATAGAAAGTGCAATACTACAAAACATTTCAGACCTTTCATTATGCTTGTTGACACTAAAATTGCAATTGCTCGTTGTGCCGTGGGAGACCATCGGGAGACGCGAATGAACAGATGGACAGAAATCTCCACTCCGTGCTCGGCTGGCTGCTGTTCACTGAATGGCAGCGTGCTAATAAAGTGCTCAGAGGACTTTCACCTCCATCTGCTGCTAATAAAAATAAATGGGGGCTCTGAAGCAAGCACAAGCTTTCAGAGTTCTTTTGTGGAACCCTTCAAGAGCGCACAAGTAAGTGGATGGGTTGATCTAAGACAGCCCTGACAGGTTGTGACAGCCCTGCCATCCTGGTGGCCCTTGTCTCGCATTCCCAGCATTCTGAGCAGCCCTCCCTTTTTTACTTGGCTATGTATTATGAGAAATTATCATGCTTGGACAAACTTAATAGCCTCTCAGCCCCATTGTTCCATGGCAAGTAATGAAATTAGATTAGTGCTGCTCAGTTTAGTGAGCAGGACGTTATGATTCTCCTATGTTTGGGAAATCAATGTTTCTGATGCTGTTCTGACATCCCACAAGTGTGAAGCTCACATCAGGAGCAGTGCTTGCCTTGTGCCTCTGCTGTGAGGTTTTGACTACAGACCCCACTCTTCCCACCCCCACCCCAGGTAGAAACAAGATAACGGAAAGACAGACAAGAAATGGCAATGTCCCCACTCTACCAGGGCAGAAACTTAGGTCAGGGGTACAAACTTCCTTCTTCAGAGGAAAGTTTGGAATTGTCATTGTACACAGTTGCACGAAGGTCTCTTATTAAGTTTCACCCAGCAAGAGGGGGAATAAAATTGGGGTGAAAAAGCATTTCTCCAAAATAAAATGATGAAAGTCCTTGTGGTAGAGTATTTTGGGAAATTTCTGTTCTAGAATTGCTGCTTCTCAATGTTCTATCTCCCAAAAATCATCCTTGGAGGTTAATAAAGAGTTGTGAGGATGCTTTAATGGAGATCCAAAGGTAGAAACTTCTATTCAGTAGGGACAATAATCCTTCAATTAGCATTTAGCCCTTTCCACTCTGGAGGAGAAAGTACGGAATGAGTATAAACGCAAAATAAATGGGAAGAGGTTACAACAAGGTAACTTTTGACTTAATAGGTGAAAAAACCTTTCAATATTCCTATTTTTTCAAAAACAGAATCAGTGTTCATTCTATAAGTGTCCATGTTCTTTGTGGTCTTTCCCACATAAACTTGTTTGAATTAAGTATTAAAATATACATCTTTCTTTTTGCCCTTAACACACACACACACATACCCACACAGAGTAATGGATTGAGGAGGTCTTTCAAATCGGAACACGGTAAAGACGAAGTCTGAATCAGCCATGCTAGGTGGTATCTCCATAAATTGGGGAGATAATGACTCCAAGTTGGGGCTCTATTTGGATTCACTGGGCAAGAAATAACAAAAAACACCTTGTAATTAGGAATCCAATGTGGCTCTCTGTGTCTATTCATGCAGTAAGCAATGCGTGGAGGCCCACTGTATGTGACGCACTGGCGTAGGTGCTGAGCATACAGATGTGAGCAGCATAATTCTATTTATTGTTCTTTTTATCCATCTGTCTACCTATCTATCCACTCCTGTCTCTGTCCGATTCTCTCTGGTCTGTGGTCTAATGACTTCTACCTCGGCAGCATCTAGACATACCTACATCTCAGTACATATGTATAACTAGAGCTGGTCACTAGAGACAAGATTGTCAAACCCACAGGGCCACTTATCTTTCTACCCCAGGGAAGTCATCCCGAAGTCAAAGCTGATTTGTGGATGAAAACCAAACTGAAATATCAAAAAGAAATAGAGCATGCTCCCTGACGGTTCCATGTGCAGCATTTGGCCCTCCACGGCACATGTGGAATGGCACATTTCATTAGTGTTTGCACCATTTTACGAATGTTTTAGGTTATAGAGAACAGAATCCTGACAAAACTCATAAAGTATAAAGCAATTTTGGTGGCTAGCTTTCATTTGTGAGCATGGAGAGAAGAAACAACCGCTGATTGCAAAGGAATGGGAAATAGCACCTTGGGTTTTGATATGTTCCAATGTGACCTTTGCTGTAGGCATGAGGGAGGGACTTGAGAACAGGGAAACTGCAGGTGAGCCAGTGCAAGGGTGCAGAGTTCCAGGACAGAGCAGTGACTAGGGACAATTTTAGCAATAGAAAAAAATGCAATGTTCTCCCAGCCCCAAACTACTAAAATATTTTTTCACATGTACTTCCTTCGTGTTGTCCTTTGTAGAAAGGCAAACTCAGAGAAGAAGAGATCAGGAAAGAGGGGCAGGGAGAGAATGGAAGAAGAAATGACAGGGTGGAAGACATGACTGTCCTTGGAGATAGACAGGGCCTCCTTGAGCCTCTGTCTTCTAGACTTTCCACCACGTCCAAATTCCAGGAACTATCAAAATATCCTCGGGGAGGCTCGGGACTAGATGCTGAGGAAGGAAGGTTAATGTCACACCCAGGACGAGGTTGGCATATCTACTTGACCAGGAATTCAGATCTGCAGGACCTATGTCTTTTTGTAGGGAGGGAGGGAAGTTCACGTGGCTTTCAAAATAAACCAGTCATGGTACATACATAATACTTAGAACCAAGAAACCAAATATGGTTGCTGTTCAATGGGTTTGGTGTTATCTGAGCCACTGGGTCACTCTATTCCCATGTGATGTGCTAGATTCATACACTGAAATCAGTATATAAAAGCCTATATTTTATATTATGAACTCAAGGTGTGTGTGTTCACTTATTCTTCTGACAATTTTCAATTATTTCTCTTGCAAGGGATGTAATAATCAACAAGCTGGTGCATCATAGACTAAGTATTTGAAAAGTAAACAGGAATTAAGTCCCAACTCTTTCAGGTCTCAAACAGGTGATCTTGGCCAGGTTACCGGGCCTTGTGAAATTTGAGATTCTTTATACACAAAATAGGGAAGATACTTTTAATCACTCCCTGAGGAAGTAAAAGAGGTAGTGATGAGCCATTAATAGGAATCTGAAATATGTTTTGCAATGTCATACAAAACTAGTTAAAAACTATGGTTTAGAGTTTCTTTATCCTTAAAAGGAGATAAGTAGCATCTATGTCAAAGAATTACTATGAAGATTAGAGGGGGTGAGTACCAAGCATTTATCCAGCATGATGGCTGACTAATAATAAAAACTTGGTGAATAAGGATGGTGCCTGTGGCTGAAAGGAGTAGGGCATCAGCCCCATATGCCAGAGGTATGGGTTCAAACCCAGCCCCGGTGAGAAACTGCAAAAAAAAAAAGAAAAGTTAAAAACTTGGTGAATGGACACAATCACTGTTAGGATTTTGAGTTAAGCTCTCTTATTGATCTAGTTAACATTTATAATGCCTAAACAGTGATTTTCAACTAGTGTGCCATGAGAGGATCTTAGGTGCGCTGAGGAAATTTTGAAAGATCATTAATTAAATTATTTTCAAAAGAAGTTCAAAGCATAGTAAGTATATACTTTTTTTTTTTGTTCAACATAATTTCAGTGTGCCGTGGAAGTTTAATGATAGGTTCAAAAATATCCTGGGATAAAAAAGGTTGGAAAGCACTGGCCTAAAGAAAAGGTTGGAAATACTTGGAAAAAAATCAATCCCCAGAACATTAAGGATAACATGTTTCCTATAGCTTGGATATATGTAATTTGAAACAGCTGAGATAGCAAAGCACAAAAATTGAAAA
Source organism: Nycticebus coucang (assembly GCF_027406575.1). NCBI lineage: Eukaryota > Metazoa > Chordata > Mammalia > Primates > Lorisidae > Nycticebus > Nycticebus coucang. The sequence goes on along the minus strand of NC_069787.1, from coordinate 50,537,373 downwards.
TTAATTCTTGGCAGGCTGGGTGTTAGGGCCTAATTACAAATTCTCAATGTGGCACCAAGACCTGGAAGGAAGAGGGAGAAAAAGAAGTTCTGCATATATTTGATAGCAGACTTCCACCTGGAAATCCGTCAACCATTATAAAGCTGGTATTTATTTGTAAATAGTTAAATAATAGTAGACAGGAAAGGCATAATTCCTAAAAATTTTGCATTTCAGGAATCACCCAGTCATGAAACATCTCGTGAAGGTGACACGATTATATTTTCCCATCACACTACCAAATGAGAAATAAAGTCTATTATTTAATGAATATTCTTTGAACTAAATACACTTGTTCTCATTTGCTGATGCATAATGATTGAGCTATACCCCAGATTTTTCTTCCTAGAATCCACAGAGATGATCTGTAACCTCACAGCATTTAGGATGGAGATACATCTAGATGCACACAAACATTTACCCTACATGTGTGCTTCTCAGTACTTGGCTGTGAACCTGGAACTCATTAAAGAAGATTGTGTTCGTTGTGGATAGCTAAGAAGATGCACTTCTCATTCACTCAACTGATACTATTGATTGTGTACATTCATATTTAACAACATTGGCCTGCAACTTAAAAAGAAATGAGCTAAAACCCCAGATTTTTGTACAGCTGAATAAACCTAGTCAAGTTGTTTAACATTTAAATCTCATTTCTTCTATAAAATGAAGGAAATAAAACCTACATCATAGTGTTGTTGTGACTATCAAGATAAATTGTGTAAACCATGTGCTCTGTGCAGTTCCAGTAGAGAGAAACAAATTACTAAATAATTACTGTAGTTACTAATTTCTCTAGACAAAGAAAAACATTCTTTCTCTGGTGTGGCTCTTTTTAAATTTGTAATACAAAAAAATTCAGAATGGTAAGACTATTTTTTTCACTACTATTTCCTAAGACATTACATGCATTCTGATTACCTAAAAGAATTGTGAAGGTGAATGTCTGGTTTAAGTCAGAGTGAAATAAATGGACAAAGATTGGAAATTAAGTGTATCAATGGATGTTAAGAGATCTACAAGACAGAATGTAAAGGGAGAGTGACAGTAGAAGGACAGACCATCCCACATTCAGTGCAATGGGATTAAGAGGTCACACCAAAATGGTAGAAGGGAAGTGTGTACAGGATAAAACTACTGATGTAACATGAAAAGGCTTGTTGCTTTTATTTCCAAACTCCCTTCTAAAAGTAAGGCCCATATATGTATTTTATCTTATTAAAGTTGAAGATGACCCTTTTTCTCCTAATTCAGAAATCACCGTTCATCTACAGTTGGAGCTCCAAAAGGCACAGAGGTCATCAATTTCTACAGATTCTGCCAGGTTTGAAGAAAGAGAATTGTTACCAATATTGTCCCTGAAAAAAATGTATTCACAACAAACAAAGGAACATTTGAATAAATAGTATATGAGTCCTCCTCAGACACATGTTGCAAGCAACCCATCACAATGAACACGTCGCTTGTAAGAAGCTTAGATGGTGTAATTTGGGGTGTATAGGATGAAGAGGGGACCTATGGTGAGACTATCATGTAGAAATAAACTTTAGGAAATAAAATTATTTCAAAGACATTGATGTTAAAAAATGATGACAAAAATAACTTAGGGATATTAGATTCTGTATCATTGTGACCTACAACTTCAAGAGAGCACTTTAACACGCACAATTTAACCACAACTGTGTACACACACACACAGTATGGGTGGTCTGGGGGTTCTGTCCTTTGAGGAAAAGTGTTGCCAACAGAAATTTCTAAGTGTCTTAGCATCAAGCCCTCAGGTTATTACTAGTTGCTCCTGATACACGGAATAACTGGCTGTAATTCTAAATCAATGCTACTTTAAGTAAAGGTCCACTGATCACGTGCTACTGGTCTTTGACAAGAAGAAGCTCAGGTGAGAAGATAAATCAACTACATAAATAAGCACAGAGCTTACTCCCATGGGCATTTTTTCCTGATGAAAGATGAATTACCCTGATTTATAGGTGGTCACAAATTCCTTATTGGGTAGTGGGCCAATAATTGCCAGGGGATCTGCACGTCGAATAGCAAAACACTAGATTATTTAGGCAGATGTCAGAGAAGAAATTGAGAATAAATGTTATATGAAGCAATAAAGATTTCAGTGGTACAAACCAGCAGTGAAAGATAGAACAAATATCACCTTTAAGCTGTTCTTACTCTCAAAAATGCAATTCAAAAAGAATTGGCCGCTAAGACATTAAGCACAAAAATTATATTGAGTGTTTTATGTACTCCAGGTAATAGCAAGGTGATAGATTTGCATCATTTGTTTTGGAAAACACCTCTTAGCCCTCAAAAATACTAGAAATCTTGGAAGTTATGTTTTGGATAACTTGACTTCTTTAAATAAAATAATCCCACCATCTTCTACTCTCTTCATTGCCCCATCTTTCCTAATCAACATTCAAATTTATGAAATTCATTTGTTCACCAAAATATTTATGAAATATTGATTGTATGTCAGGTTCATTATATGCTGACCACTGCATATATAAAAAATGTGTAACTAGTTATTACTACTTTCAATGAATCCAAAATTTACGAATGCTGCTGCGTGAAAGACAAGTTAGTTTGAAAACTAGTTCCTTTGAAGTGTTATTGACCTAATATACCTTAATATCTGGCCCTTTAATTAGAACCCTTTAATTGCTAATGACAGAAATAAACATGTTTGAGCAAAAAGAACATTTATTAGTTTATGGAATTTATTGTGGCCTAGCCCGAGTTGGGGCAGAATTCAAGTGTACAGACAACCTCTTCAAAGCAATCTATTTATCTTCACACTCTTTATTTCTAATTGGCTTCATTTCCCCAGCAGGTTTTACCAACAAGTATGTAAAACAGATGCTAGGTAAATGTCCTCCAGTCTGGAGTCCCAACTGTAAAGAGATGCTCTTTCTCCTGGAGTCCACATGCAATCTCAGGAAAGGATCTTATTAGGCTTGCTTGGTTCATAAGCCCATCCCTGAATCATCACTGTGGGTATTCAAGGAATCTCACTGTTCAGCCTGAGTTATATGTCCACTCCTCTAGAGGCAGCATGAGAAAAGAGAATGGTGAGAGTTAGGGAGACTAGAGACAAAATGAGCAATGTCATCAAGAAATTGTGAGTAGATGCTGGGAGGCAACAACCAAGGGGAAATACGTTGTAGATTTAATTTAATCTTGCTTTTATCATTTTTATAAAAATAACAAATTATTATCATTGTACATAAGATAGATAGGTATGTATACTTGGATATCATATTTGTTACACAATTTATATTTGAAACTATATGCATTAGCATCCCAAAGACTTTATGTTAAATGGTCACCCACCTTATTCAGTTTCCATTTACATAAAAACAAGTAAATGAAGCCCCAAGGGAGTAATTTTTTTAAACACTTTTTAAAGACACTTTAGCATCTCAAAATTGCATTTACAATCGATGGTACATCAGGGTTTATAAGGGCTTTTTTTTTCTTCTTCTTCCTTTTAGTGGCAAATGATAGAATGATGCATTTTACATTCAGTGGTGTTTTGGTGTTTTTGTGTCTTTGGCAAGAGGAAACTCACCAAATAGCTTGACCAAGGTCCTACTAAGAGCACAGCTAAGTAACTGGGGGGTTGTGACCTCAATCCTGTGATTCTTCTCTTTCCTGACTGTGGTGAACACCAAAACTATTTGATAAATGCTTATTGCCAGAGGTCAGGGTCTTGCAAAAAGCAAGTGCTAAAAGGGTATGCCCTGCAAGGCCTGCAACCCCAAGACTTAAACCCAGCATATGAAGGTATGTTTTTTGTTCTTAGTGGTTTCAGGTGAAGTGAGTTAAAACACATCTTACTGACTACTATTGTGTCTATTTAAAATTTCAACAATACATCCTAGGTGGCGCCCATAACTCAGTGGGTAGGGTGCCACCCATATACAACAATGCTGGCAGGTTTGAATATGGCCCAGGCCACCCAAAGCAACAATGACAACTGCAACAGAAAAATAGCCGGGCATTGTGGTGGGCACCTGTAGTCCCAGCTACTTGAGAGGCTGAGGCAAGAGAATCATTTAAATCCAAGAGTTTGAGGATGCTATGAGCTGTGACACCATGGCACTCTACCCAGGGTGACAGCTTGAGACTCTGTCTCAAAAAAAAAAAAAAAAAAAAAAAGAATACATCCTAATGCCTTCCACTGGCAACTTTCTTGTATTCTTTCAGCCTATTCCTTTGGAAACCACTGAGTTTTCTTCCCCAGAAATTCTTAGCTACCTAAATATAACATTGTTGTGTTTTGTTCTGTTAACTGTCAGTATAATCTTTGTACCTTTTGACAAGTTTTCAAGAGAGCGTCAATTTGGGTATTATACATCCAATGGATCCAATCAATTTCTAAATTGCTGAAGTGACAAGTGAACATAGAAACTTGTTTGTGAATAAACATGATAATTAATGACAATCAATGGGACAGTTCAGTCAAGTAAATCTTAAGAGTATAGCTTTTACTAATAAGCATTTGTCAAACTGTATTGCTCAGTAAAGTAGCTTGCTTTAGGTAGTTATTAGCAACCTAGTTTTAACAAAACCATTGTCAAAAGAAGACAAACATAAAATATAGCTTCCCAGGAATTCAGGGAAATGGTGCCTACTTCAAAGACGTAACTATAGAATTACTGTCAGAACATTCATTCATGTTCATTCTTCATACATAACAGTCATCAGCTCAGAGGGAAAAATTCCCTTTGCCTTGCTCTTTTCTATTACCTGAGATATTCTAAATACCAACCTTCCAGCTTTCACAATATGCATCTTTATAACCTACAGGTTTAGAATTGTGAACATAAAAATGATTTTAAATAAAGATGGTACAGAAACAAACTACATATGATAAAATGTATTGATCCTAATTGGATTTAACTAGAAATCAAAAACACACTGGAACAAAATTATCTATGAATTATGTATAATTTTTCCATAATGAAATATATTTGTGTGTGTTTTTAAGGTCATATATTTTGTTTCCAATGAATATTCATCATAAGAATGAATTGCAGCTATTTGATCAAAGTTCCTTTTTGAAGGATTCTTTTCACATTTATGATAGTTTTTCTAGTTGGTACTTTAAAGGATGATTTGTTTTTCTCATCACTAATGTTAGTTCGATATTTTAAATTTGAATAATTTGATTTAGAAAAATGCATCTCTTTTAATATTAGATATCAGGAAAATACTGTCTGAGTCTAAATGTACTTTTCAATTTCTTTACAAAACAAAACAGTGACTGACAATACTATCTTAATTATTCAACAGAAATAAAGGTGTCTTTTGGGTCCCATTTATATCTCTCCAAGAGGTGGTATTTCCAGGTGCAATAATGATTTAGTTATTATGCTTAAGTGTTGCTGTATATACAATAACTATACTCTCAAGACCAAAATTGGACACAGTGAATTATGTGACCAAAAGACAAAATGTCAGCCAAGAATCAGAGTGTTCATATACAAAATATTTTTGCTGGCTCATAATAACCCATAGAAGTTGAAAATGTTATCCCATTTAGAAATAAAGCTCAGTGAAGACAAGTAACCAGTTTGAAAACAAACAAACAAAAAATAAAAAAGCATTACAGTATCCTATTATTTATTAAAAAAAAGATAAAAATAGCTTTTATAGAATTTTCTACAAGAAATCATAAAGTTCAAGGGATAATAATATTCTTCCTTGCTTGAGGCTTCTAAACCCTTTGAGAAATATGGGAAATGGGTCAGAATATTACTAGTCCATTGAACTATTGCTAGAGAAGTTGATCTAATATTTGCACCTGCTAAAAAATAATATGTGACACCTGCAGGTAGCTTGCTTATAAGACCAGAAAAAGAAAAGAATAGAATAAGAATCCTTACTTTCTACTTTCTAGATCCCATTGAGATATATATCTTTTCTCCCCCTCTAGGGCACCCTATATGAAAGGGCAAAGCAAGGCCAGGAGATTTATGTCAACGGGACACTTCACAGGAAGGAAACAAGAAAATTGGGGCAGAGTCAAGTTAGCAACTGTGCTGAGCTTTTATAGGTACTATCCAACATAGTCTTCACCAAAGCCCTGTGAGATACTACTGATAATATCTCCATGTGTAAGTTTAAAAAATAAGGGTTAGAGAGGTTAAATAACTTGATTTAGGAGCTATAATTTCAAATTAGTATCTAGAGTGGTATCTAAAGTCTGAAAGTTTAAGGAATGACAAAAGCAGTATACATCCATCCACACATCTGTCTTTAAATATATAATCAATATCCTCCCATCTATGGAGATGGATGTGAAAATGAATTCTTCAGTATTTGAATATTCATCACATGATTACTAATGAAAGAGCTCAGAATGCAAGATCACAAAGTTGGTGCCTTCACATGCAAAGTATATTTGAGTTGAAAAAGCTAGCCCTAAAATACCATCTTGCAAATGGGGTCATAGAAACTATAATTACTTCTTTTCCAAAGCAAGACATAAACCCTAGAAAGTTCACATTCTGACCATCTCCTACTTGTGTTCGTGAAATGTAAGGATGAAAGGGGTGATTCCTTTCCTCACCCATCATAAGATTATGTTTGATACTCTTATAAAAAAAAGACAAGAAGAGAAAAGCATAGCACATTTATTTAATCCAAGTTTTATGTGACTTAGGAAACTTCAGATGTGGTGACTTGAAAAGCCAGGAAAACTATCCACTTTAATGCTTATGTTAGATGAAGAATAGACAGCATGTAGAAATGAGATTGGACAAAAGGGGTATGATCTAATGCTAATAGACTGAAGAAGGAAACCCAGAAAGTTCTAGAAAGTTCTGTCTGATCAAATTCTTCTTGGTTTCTCTATGCAGTACCTTCCAGGTACAGGGCAGGATTGCTCTGGAATGAGGGTCTTCAGGGGGAAAAAGAGGAGGTCAGAGAGTAAACTTAGTTTTATGGCTTGCTTTAGGAAAGAAGAATTCTTCTTCTACCACCTACCTTGGGGAAAAGGCATTCTAATTTCTGTGAATGGCTTCATGTGAAGAAAAGGGGGACAGACACATGATGAAGAAAATTTAAAAATTTTTGCTTTTGAGAATCTTCAAATCTCCTTCAGTTCTAAGTACTCAGCACACGCCAATGAGGAAGTATTTTCTTTACAGTATCGTGTTCTGAGCCTAACAGAAGCATGGTCAAAAAGGATGTCTCTGGATGACAAAAGTTGCTAGGAGTCAACTAAGAGTTGGCTAAGAGTCTAATTCTAACAGTTGGATGTCTAGCTAAGAGTTCTCTCTTCTTTTGGCTTCCTATTTATTGTTAATCTTGTTTTATACTTTAAAAAGTAGATTTAAACTTATAAAAGTTTATCTAAGAAAATAATGTTTATCTAAGAAGAAAATAATATTTATCTTAAACAAGAAGAAAAATGATTTCTGTTTATTAGAAAATACTTCCTAAATAGTACAGTTTTGTCCTATAGTTTTGGCAGCACCGAATGCAAGTGATTCATGGTAAAAGAACAAGAGGAAAAATTTTTATAAGGTGTATATGGGAATAGAGTGAATAAAATATATAATGAGTTAAAATGGAACAGGATCCTTAAAGTCTCTAGTTAGAGATTAGTTAGGAGTTTCTAACTAGTGAAGTTTAGTTTCATTCAAGCTGAGTTAAGAATGCTGAGAGGCTGGGCAGTGCCTGTGGTTCAAAGGAGTAGGGCGCCGGCCCCATATGCCAGAGGTGGTGGGTTCAAACCCAGCCCTGGCCAAAAACTGCAAAAAACAAAAAGAATGCTGAGCAGCAGAGATGCCTCAGTCTAATGGTCTGTCAATTAATTAATGGTATTTATCTTTACAATCTTATTTCAGCATTCTGTCTTTCATAGATTCTAATTGCTTTGGTCTCTTAAATCCTCATTTGAACAAATTTTATCATCCTACTGGGTCTCTTTTTAATGAGTTTTAAGAAAATCTTTAACAGGTACTCACATTATATCTCTACGAGAACAATGAGTTCTCATTTTTTCCAAAAATTAGACATAGACCTATTTAACTTTCTAAATATAATTTCCTTATATGTTGAGCAGAAATGGTAATAATTTCCTCAGTTTCTCGGGGAATATTAAATAAGAAAAGCCACTGATCCAGTAGTAAGTGTTGATTAAATGTTTGACTGCAGCACAGATTATAATATTCACAACAAAAATTATTGTGATTGTAGTTGTAACTGTCAATTTTGTTACATTTCCAGTCAGAAATTGCAATCCACCAAAAACATGTGTACTTGTGGGTTGAATGACTATATCTTTGCTAAGAATTGGTTGAGTAAACAGGAAAAGATTGAAGTTAAAGTTTACGATAGATAAGGCAAAGCATCTCAAATGCTCAGCAGTAAAAGATCATTTTAAAAATGGACTCCATCTTTGAAAGGCAATTTTATACAAGTAAATTACCAGGAAAATGAAATAAAAACAAAGACATAAAAACATAGGCTCTCTCTTCTTTATGATTATATTCATTAGACACAAAATCACTGTTATTCACTTACTGTGTGTAAAGCTTTATTCTCAGTTTTGTCATTTTTCTTGCTGTAGACCAGTAACAAACATCTCCGGAACTGGAACCAGACCATTATGATGCCCTGTTCCTAAAGAAAAAAAAATAATCAGCTATCTGTAAGTAACCTCTATCTGCTGTAGATATAACAAAACGTGCTAGCATCATTATATTTTTTGTAAATTTCAGGACTGTCAGGGCCAGCCACTTTGAGTGGAAATTAGCTGACATATCAGCAGCAACATATTCTTTAGTTGGAAACTACAAAGGGTGCATCAGAAGAATGAAGGTTTACATACGTAAGAGCAAAGATAAATGAATGGCATTGCTCTTTGAAAGTTATAAGGGTCTGAGTGACAAGCAAACCTCTTTCCTTCAAGGATAAAGCCCTGGAAGACCACAGATTGCCTGCAAGCTGCAAATTTAAAATTTTGCTGTTTTATTGGCTCTTCAGAACTTTGAGTCTTTACAGGAGATTATCTTAAGCCACTCTCTGTTTGCATTGCTTTCTTTGTCATGCAAATGCATGCTGCCCTGCTTTACCTTTACATAATTAGAGGTAGGACAGCAAAATTTTCATCCATTCTAATGCTATCAGCTTGTCATTCCTTTCTTTTTCCTCTTTTCTTCCTCAAAGAGATGTTTCTCCTTTTGGCAAGGTTTTTGTTTGATAGTAACCAGTCTTTACACAAAGGGCAGTTGTACACTGGATTTGTGTAAAGAGAAGAGAGGTTTTCCCTTTAGCCAAGACCCGAACCTTCATGAAATTCAAACAGGAATCTCTTTGGCCAACATAATGAACCGGATGTTTATCCATGGACCCTCTAAAGAAAAGCACGAATTAAGATAGCATTCATTTTATGAGTTAGGAGACTCTCTACTAGCTTACATTTTTCATATGGAACAAAGGAGATCCAGGTCTTTGAGCTGATTTTGGAACTACACAATAGCCTCAGTTTTGCATCTTAGTCTAAGTAGTGTAAAATCTTCATTATCTGGCCCTTTAAGCTAAAGTCTGCTCACACTTCTATATGATAAACTCCAGGTGAAGAGGAATCTCAAAGTGAATACTGAGGAAAGCTTGGGAAATATGGATGAGTACCAACTTAAAAAAAAATAATAATAATAAAAATGAAGAAAATAAGAAAAGGAATGAGTCTTTTTGAGAGAAGAGATTGGAAAAAGTGAGGGCTAAGAGAACAGAGGTCCCAAGGACACAGCTGTCAGGTCCTCCTCATGGTGACTCAGCTCTTAGGAATTTGTAGAAACTTAACTTCCTAGGACCTTGAAACTAACACTTGCTTCTGCTTCTCTAAAAGCCCAAACCTGCTTCTCCAGCTTCATTCAAATTGGCCAATGAGCGAGTTACCTGTGGGCAGGAACTTTTTGACTGGGGATAAGAAGGAGAAGACTGAGCCAGTCATGGAGCCTGGCCATTTTGAGACTCTTGCCCACCATTGCGCCACTGGCTGCTCTTTTAAACAAGGTGTTTGAGTGCTCTTTCTCCCCACTGGGCTTCGTCTTCCTAACTGGACAGAAGAGGAAAGTGAACTACAGAAAAAAAATTGAAAAAATGAAGAAACTTACAGTGGAGATGAAGAAATTATTTTTTAACAAAAAAGTTCGAATATGTCCTACAGTTATCTTTTTAAGTGTAGTTTGCAAATTTCTTGAGAGGAAAATGCAATATCTTTCAGTTTAAATTTTACATGATCTTTAGTCAATAAAATGTAACATTTATGGGTTGTTTTGTTAGACAATCCTATTTCAGAACTCTTTGTTATCTATGCCTCTTGATTATCTTAAAACTGAGTTATGCAGATGAGGCAAAATGCCCCAAAATGAGGAGAACCATGCAGTAAAGATTTCCAAGACAGAAGATCTGGCCAATCTGAGCCAAATGGCAGAGCTTAGGGACAGGCAGCTGAACAGTCTTCCTCCAAGCTTGCTATTAATATATTTAGCTGAGTTACTATACTTTGTGTCACATTTACATAAACCTATTTTCCAATAACAGATAATCTCATTTGCATAGAGAAACACCTGTTGTAACAACAATAGCAAATGTGTATGACACAAACTGTGAACAATACAATGACAAAGAAGTTTTGACGGCTTTGGCAGTATTAGATATAGGTGTCTGACATTTTCAGCATCTCAGGCAAGCTTCTCCAAAGGAAAAGTATTTGAACTGAAATTTGTCAGATGAACAGGAATTCATTAGGTAAGGCTGGTTCCCCATAATGATGACTTTCAAGTCTAAGTAAGAAATGCCAATTTTGCACTTGAATTTCAGATGTACTCAATGAATTCTTGGCTGGACTTCCCTTGAAGCACCTTGAAATCTAAAGTCCCAAATGACCCTTTATTTTATTTTATTTTATTTTATTTTATTTTATTTTATTTACTTTTTTATTTTATTTTAGCTGGCCCGGTCTGGGTACAAACCCACCACCCTGGATGTATGAGGCTCATGCCCTAACCACTGCTAGCTTAGCCCGAAATGACCTTTTATACATGAAAAGAAACACTCACCTTCCTCTCCCTATATGGTCATACTTCTCTTGATTACTCAGGAATTGCTAACTGACAGTCAATGATCTAGGTAAAAAGTCCCCACATGGGCATTAAGTGTAACTACCTTTGGCAATTCTTACTTGTCTTCGAAGACTCATTCCTTAAACAACTTATATGCCAGACAAATTAAACCTTCACTTTTCTTTGAAGATGCCTCATGCCCTGGTTCTGACCAAACTGATTTCTCCATGAGTGGCATGTTGTTCTAACAGAGGCACTGACTGACATTCTGTCTCTAAGCATTACTTTCTCCAGAAAGCTCCCACAAGGCTCCAGTTAAATAAGAATGTTCCAAAAAATAAAAAAAAAAAAAAAGAATGTTCCCTCTGGACACCTCACAGGGAAATTTTCATTTTCCTCAGAGACTTACATTGTACATTGTCTTATAATCCAGGGTGACATTTTTTCATTCAACAAACACATATTGAGCAGGTTTTACTCATCACATAGCCAATCATCAGGGAACACTACCATGGCTGCAGGAGACATATGCTTCAGCCTGAGTTGCAAGTTCAGCACCCAGGGCCATATCTTTGTCTACACCCTGACATTGAGCCCAGTGCCTCTTTCAAGTAGACACTAAATAAATATTTCTCAAACTTAAGAAAAATGCTGAAAATCTAAGTTTTAAAGAGGTTATTTAGCACCAAATGAGCAGGTGGAAATTATAATTTTCATCAGAAAAGTAAAATGTGGTATGTCACTGTGAAGTCTGATAACTTAAACTTTGAATATCAGAGACAGTGAAAATATTTCAGGATTTCTTATGGATTAAAAACATTGCCTTTGACCCAATATAACCTAATACTCTTTTAAATCTGCTTTAAAATATAATCTATTCTCAGTTATTTATTAGCTTTCTTGTAAATGCTGAGCTGGAAATAATAGAGAGATTCAGTAGTCAGTAGTAAAGTTATTTATTCTACTTTTTTCAACCAATATTTATTGAGTGCTTACTACGTACCAGGTGCTATTCTAGGCACTGGGGATACTGCAATGGATGAAACAGACCAAAGTATCCCTTTTGAGAAATGAACACAAGTTATTTTTGAATGATAGCATAGACATTTTTTCTAGTTTAATTACAACTGATTAGAAAAGTGTAATGATAGTATTCAATTTACATTTACTAACCCCTCCTAATTATAATTCTAGATTTGAATTCCACATTGAGGTTGGTCAGCAAAGGGAAACTCAAGATAACTTTATGGGCCACTCACTGTTCTTCCATTTTTAAATGAGCAATGCTCTTCTCAGGCACACACTTTCCTTGTACATGGGAGTATGTGTCTCCAGGCACAGCATTCTGTGCTCCTTCAGGTAGAAACAATCTATTTTTCTGGATGTTCCCCATCTGTCAAGTTGGAGACAGAAAATGAGAAGACAACTTGCAAAAATACCAAGTCAGCAAGCTTTCTAAATATCCCTGTTACTCTTTTGCTGGAGGCAAGACATATTTCAATGTTGTCCAGAAAGTACTGAACAGTTGCATTGGATGGTGTTTGGGGTCCCTTTCTATATTGAAATTTTATGACTCATGTCTGTTACCCAGTATATTTCACCCCATATATTGTTGCTATTATTTATCTATTAGATAAATATTATTTACTAGGCTTTCAACAAAAGTAAGAGATAATAGAGCTAAAAATGTCTTCATAAATAAGAAAAGTCAGTATTTTGGAACAGAGATAAATATCAAGGTTGGTTAATTCAGCAGGTCAACCGTAACATAGGTTCTGACCAAAATTCTGCCTTTTCTTCCAGCTGTGCTCTCAGCCCTTATGGCTATGACCTATCTCCTGCGGCTCCAGGTATCGGGATTCACACAATAATATTTAATAGTAGGAAGAGGAAAAAAGAATGCACTCCTAAACTTCCTCTTTATGAGTAAAAAAAAAAAAAAAAAAAAAAAAACGTTGCTAAACATACTGAACCCATAATCCCTCTTTAGTTTTGGCCAGAAGGGCATCATGAGTCCATTTTTAAGCCAGTCATAGGCAGAGAAATGGTATTAACCAGAATTTCTTTAGAATGAGAAAGAAAATCCAGCCCCAGGTCCCTAATTCCTAAAAAAACTGACCTTAGCAAACTTCCAAGGTATTAGCAAGATCATGGGAAAATGTGTTGCTAAGCAAGCAACAAGATCTTCAGTTGAATGATGTGGTAGAAATAGGTATAGATGCAAACTTGAATACTCAAGAGCACCAACTTTCAAAATCGGTATAACCAATATGGAACCCCCTGGTGGTGAAGGCTGGGCAGTGGTTAACAACACCAAGGGCTGGGCCCCACTCATAGATTTTCCACTTAAGGAGCTAAACTACTGCTCCTACCGGGACATCAGGATTTCTAAAAGCTTCCAGTTCATTCCAATGTGAGCAACATTGGGGAAGAACTCAAAAGCATTTCTAACCATTTACTGATGATTCTAATACTGCAGGTCTGGGGACGATGTTTGAGTTTCAAAGCCCTAAAATCATAGACTGCCATCTCCATGGTTCCATCATAGCAGTTACCATAGCATAGTAATTTGGCTGGAGCATGGCTGACTTCTTATCTGTAAGACGAGATTTTTATAAAGACAATCTAGAAAATTACACACCCCAGAGTCAGTATTTTATAGCTATTCATCGAATTCACATTGCTGAATATTACAGAGCCCATTTCTGAGCAGCCATGTGTGGCAGATGGACTACATTAGAAAATGTAACTTTGAGACTCACAGATCCTTGCTGCTTGCATTTTTCTTGCTCATAGGGTGGGAGATCTATATAAATCATTCTCATAGGAGTGTCAAGGAATGAGATGCTGTCCTAATATGTAATTTTGTCACCTGCACAGTAGGCTTTTCCTGAACAGCGCTCAGCCATCATAAACACATCTTGAAGCAGGCTGTGAGCAGAAATGCATAAACACTCAAATGCACAAGTGTCTCCTGCTCCAGAGATGTCATTCCAAGTTACAGTTTTCTTGGTCATTGGAGGCAATTTTTTTTAAGAAGCTTTAGTTTCAAATCCCTGGGCTAAAACAAGCTAGAGTCCTGAGCAAAAGTGAAATGACAGTAAAACCACAAAAGTACATTTATTTTTACTGGTGAGATAATCATTTTCCAGAGGCGTCTGATAGAGTCCATGAGCCTCGACTCCTGCCAAACTGGTCAACCGTCTCTTCTATGTGCAGCTGGAGTGATTCTCTGTCCCTGGCTCTGCTCTCTGGTCTATCACTAGAATGTGGCCCATCCCTCTTCATCCACATGCATTCTATATGGTGCAGGAACAAACAGCGGTCAAGGGCAGCAATACAAACTAGAAAGATGTATGGTCATAGAGGTCATAGCACATGACAATTAAAGCCCTTGGTGTGGGAGCCATCCTTTCAAGGTTTGAAGCCAAGTTGACCAGTGTTAACTATGTTACTTAAAACTTTCTATGGTTCAACTTCCCCATGTTAGGTACCTAACAATGGTGCCTACTGCACAAGGTTGTATGAGTATTAAAGTACATGTGATTCTTTTTTAAGAGCAAAGGTTTTTGTTCAAATATGTCAAGTATATATATAAAAAAAAAACTTGTATTTCCCTGTACAGTATTCACTTAGGTAAAACCAGCGGGCTCTCTGCCGGTTCAAAACACAGCCCCAGATATGCTCCAGAAGTCATAATCTATAGAACTGCTCTTCATGTCTATCTTGTATACTGTCAAACAATGCCCCTTTCCCATAACCCATGAATTCAGCAGGTGCAAAGTTCTTCAAAGCATGTGTAGTGCATGTAAGCATTAAAATTTTATATCACTATCCAGTTACTGTGGCTCAGGTCTGTAATCTCAGCACTTTGAAAGGCCAAGGCAGGCAGCCCAGGAGTTTGAGACCAGTCTGGGCATAATAGCAAGTTCCTGTCTCTGTAAAAAGTTTTTAGAAAATTAATTGAGCACGATGCCATGTACCTATAGTCCCAGCTACTCAGGAGGCTGAGGTGGGAGTATTTTTAAGTCCAGGAGTTCAAGGCTACAGCAAGCTATGATGGTGCCACTAACACCAGCCTAGATGAGAGCCTGTCTCAAAAAAAAAAAAAAAAAATCACAAGTTTACTACAGAATGAGGAGGTTTAGTGATTTATTGTCTCATTTTTTTTGATACATATTTTTGTCTTTGAGATAGAGTCTCACTCAGTAGAGTGCCAGAGTGCCATGGTGATACACAGATATTTTTTGCTATGTCCATTTTTTTTTTTCAAAATATTCAGGAGGTACAAATGTTTGCATTACGTAGACACATTGTGTAATGCTTCTGTTGAGGTTTCAGTATGCCTGTCACAAAAACATTGTTCATTCCCCTTCTACCCAATAGGTAAGGTTTTAATCACTGATCCCCTCACACACTTCTTTCTTCTTGGGGGTCATTGTCCTTTACATCTCCTTGTGCTCAGGAATGCTCATCATTTGGTTTCCAATTATTAGAGAGTAATGTGGTGTTTATTTTTCCATTCCTGAAATATTTCACTTAGAATAATGGTCTCTAGTTTTATATAAGGTGCTGCAAGAGACGTGATTTCATTCCTTTTGATGTCTGAGTAGTATTCCATGGTTCTCGTGTGTGTGTGTGTGTGTGTGTGTGCGTGTGCATGTGTGTGTGTGTGTGTGTCTATATTTATGTATATCTAGCTCACATTTTCTTTCTCAACTTATGAATTGATGGGCACTTAGGTGAATTCCACATCTTTGTGTTTGTGAACTGTGCTGCAATAAACGTTCAAGTGTAGGTGTCTTTTTGATAAAATGATGTCTTTGCCTTTTGTAAATACCCAGTAGTGGGATCGCCAGATTGAATGGTAAGCCTACATTTATTTCTTTGAGGAATCCCCACAGTGTTTTCCACAGAGGCTGCAGTCCCACTGACAAGGTAAAAGTGTTCCATTCTCTCTGCATTCATGCCAGCATCTGTCGTTTTTGGACTTTTTAAAAAGCCATTCTGACAGGGGTAAGGTGGCATCTCACTGTGGTTTTACTTTGCATTTGCTTGATAATTAGTGATGTTGACCATATTTTCATATGTTTTTTGGCCATTGTCTATGTTTTAAAAACTTCTGTTCATGTTTTGCCCACTTTTTAATAGTGTTGTTTTCTCTTGCTTATTTGTTTGAGCTCTTTGTGGTTTCTGGATATTAGCCCTTTATTGTATGTATAGTATGTAAATATTTTGTCCCATTATTGTGGCTCGCCTATTTACTCTGTTGATTATTTCTTCTGCTGTGCAGAACCCTTGTAAATTAAGTCTTATTTAATTATTTTTTATTTTTATTTTATTTTATTGATTTATTTATTTATTTTTGCAGCTGGAAGTGATGGTTTGTATTGTGAAGTGCCTTACATATTTTCTTTCTTGTTACTTAATTTTATCAGATTATTTTTATTAAGTCTTTTGTACATAGATCATAAATACATTCATGCCATTTACAATGTGTTGATTGTTTGTACAAATTGAAGTGCTTACATCATACTAATCAACATAGCTTTCACCTCATTTACTCAATTATAGCATTAGGACATTTGTGTTCTACACATGATAGATCCAACTTGTACTTGCAATGTGCTTTATAGGTGTGGACCCCCTACGATCCCCTACGAATCCTCCCATCTTCTCCCCTCCCCTCTCCCTCCCCTTCCCTCCATCATCCTAGGCTAAAGTTGTGTTTCATTTTTCATATGCAAGTGTGAGTGATTATAAATTGGTTTCACAGTAGTACTGAGTACATTGGATACTTTTTTTCCCATTCCTGAGATACTTTGCTAAGAAGAATATTTTCCAGCTCCATCCATGTAAACATAAAGGAGGTAAAGTCTTCATTTTTTTTTACTGCTGCATAATATTCCATGGTATACATATACCACAATTTATTAATCCATTCATGGGTCGATGGGCACTTGGGCTTCTTCCATGACTTGGCAATTATGAATTGAGCTGCAATGAACAATCTGGTGCAAATATCTTTATTGCCAAATGATTTTTGGTCCTTTGGATATACACCTAGAAGAGGAATTGCAGGATCAAATGGAAGGTCTAGATTTAGATCCCTGAGTGTTCTCCAAACTTCCTTCCTGGTTATTATATACTTCCTTCGTCAGAAGTATAACTAGTATAACTTGCAAAAATCTTCTCCCATTCTGAGGGCTGTCTATTTGCTTTACTTAGTGTGTTCTTGGCAGTGCAGAAGATTTTTAATTTGATCAGATCCCAGTAATGTATTTTTGATCTTGCTTCAATTGCCCAGGGTATCTTCCTCATGAAGTATTCTCCCAGGTCAATTTTTTCGAGCATTTCCCCTGCACTCTCTCTAAGAGTTTTTATAGTTTCATGTCTTAAGTTTAAGTTTTTAACCAGTGAGAGTCAATTTTTGTTAGAGGAGAAAGATGTGGGTCCAGTTTCAGTCTTCTACAGGTTGCCAGACAATTCACCCAGCACCATTTGTTAAATAGGGAATCTTTCCCCCAATTTATATTTTTGATAGGTTTATCAAAGATCAAATGATGATATGTGTCTGGGTTCACCTTTCGGTCTTCAATTCTGTTCCATACATCTACCTCTCTATTTTTGTGCCAGTACCATTATGTTTTGATCATTATTGATTTATAGTATAGTCTGAAGTCTGGAAACGTGATTCCTCCCAATTTGTTTTTATTTCTGAGTAATGTCTTGGCTATTTGAGGTTTTTTCTATTTCCACATAAAACAAAGTACTAATTTTTACAGGTCTCCAAAGTATGACAGAGGTACTTTAATAGGATCACATTAAATCTGTAGATTGTTTTAGGGAGTATAGACATTTTAACAATGTTGATTCTTCCCAGCCATGAGCAGGGTAAATGTTTCCATTTGTTAACATCTTCAGCTATTTCCTTTCTCAGAGTTTCATAGTTCTCTTTATAGAGATCTTTCACATCCTTAGTTAGATACACTCACAGATATTTCGTCTTCTTTGGCACTATTGTAAAGGGAATAGAGTCCTTGATTGTTTTTCCCCCTTGACTATTGTTGGTATATATAAAGGTTACAGATTGGTGAGTGTTAATTTTGTATCCTGAGACGTTGCTGGATTCCTTGATCACTTCTAGGAGTTTTGTAGTTGATTTCCTGGGATTTTCCAGAAATATAATCATATCATCTGCAAAGAGTGACAGTTTGATCTCCTCTGGTCCTATTTGTATCTCCTTGATTGCCTCCTCTTGCCTGATTGTGGTGGCTAAGACTTCTATTACAATGTTAAAAAGCAGTGGAGACAGTGGGCATCCTTGCCTGGTTCCTGATCTGAGTGGAAATGATTTCAATTTTACTCCATTCAATACAATATCAGCTGTGGGTTTGCTGTAGATGCCCTCTATCAGTTTAAGAAATGTTCCTTCTATACCTATTTTCTTAAGCGTTCTGATCAAGAACGGATGCTGGATATTGTCAAAAGCATTCTCTGCATCAGTTGAGAGAATCATGTGGTCTTTGTTTTGTAATTTGTTTATGTGATGTATTATACTTATGGATTTACGTATATTGAACCATCCTTGGGACCCTGGGAAGAAACCCACCTGCTTGTGACATATAATTTGTTTGATGTGTTGTTGGATTTTGTTTGCTTATTGAATATTTTTGCATCAATATTCATAAGAGACCTTTTGTTTTCTTTTCTTTTTGGGTTTTTTTCCTGGTTTGGGGGTCAGGGTGATATTTTCTTTTCTTTTTGGGTCTTTTCAAGGTTTGGGGATCAGGGTGATATTCACTTCATAGAATCTGTTGGGTAGTATTCCTTCTTTTCTATGTTTTGGAAAGGGTTAAGTAATATAGGTACTAGTTCCTCTTTAAACATTTGGTAGAATTCTAATGTGAAGCCATTTGGTCCCGGAGTTTTCTTTTGGGGGAGATTTCTTATAGTTGATGCTATTTCAGAACTTGTTATAGGCTCGTTCAGCATTTCCACTTCTTTCTGGCTAAGTCTAGGAGGTGGCATGTTTCCAAGTATTGATCTATTTCCTTCACAATTTCATACTTCTGCGAATAGAGTTTTATGTAATATTCGTTAAGGATTTATTGAATTTCTGAGGAGTCTGTTGTTTTGTGGCCTTTATCATTTCTGATTGACAAAATTAGAGATTTTACTCTTCTGCTTAGGTTAGTCAAAGGTTTATCTATTTTATTGACCTTTTCAAATAAAACAACTTTTTGATTTGTGGACCTGTTGTGTGACTCTTTTGTTTTCAATTTCATTTAGTTCTGCTCTAATTTTAGTTATTTCTTTTCTTCTGCTGGGTTTAGGGTTGGAATGTTCTTCATTTTCCAGTTGCTTGAGATGTCCCTTTAAGTTGTTGACTTCCTCTCTTTCTGTTCTTTTGAGGAAGGCTTGCAATGCTGTAAATTTCCCTCTTAGGACTAACTTTGTGGTATCCCAGAGGTTCTGATAGTTCATGTCTTCATTATTGTTTTGTTCCAAAAATTTGGCAATTTCCTTCTTAATCTCATCTATGACCCAGCTATCATTCAGCATGAGGTTATTCAGTTTCCATGTGTTTGTATGAGTATGCAGAGTCCTGTTGTTACTGAGTTCAACTTTTATTCCAAGATGGTCCAAGAAAATACAAAGAATGATTTTTATTCCTTTAAATTTGCTGAGGTCAGACTTGTGACCTAAGATGTGATAAATTTTGGAGGATGATCCATGGTCTTATGAGAAGAATTTGTATTCAGTTTTGTTAGGATGCAATGTTCTGTAGATGTCTGTTAGATGCAAATGTTGATTGGTTAAGTTTAAGTCTAAAATTTCTTTGCTTACCTTCTTATTGGAGGATCTATTCAACACTGCCAAAGGGGTGTTAAAATATCCTACTATTATGGTACTGGAGGAAATCACAATGTCAAGTCTGTTAGAGTCTCTCATATGAATTGAGGCGCATTTTGGTTGGGCGCATAAATGTTAATAATTAAAATCTCATGTTGAATGTTACCCTAAACAAATATGAAGTGACCATCCTGATCTTTCCTTCCTTTTGTTGGTTTAAAGCCTATTGTATCTGTGAATAAAATTGCAACACCTGCTTTTTTCTGATCTCCATTTGTTTGCATTATAGATGAGCATTCTTCACCCTGAGTCTATGTTTATCTTTTAAGGTAAGGTGGGATTCTTGAATGTAGCAGATGTCTGGCCTGAATTTTTGTATCCAGTCAGCCAACCTGTGTCTCTTTAGAGGGCAACTTAAACCATTCACATTAATTGAGATATTGATAAGCCAGAGAATATTTTGTGTATCAAGTTTTTCAAAAGTCCAGTGGACATTTTTAATCCTTTTGTCACTGTGGAAGTTGGAATTTGATCAAAAGTTTCTGAGTGAGTTTACTTTTGTGGTGGAGGATTGTGCTGTTCATTATGGAGGATAGGTCTGAGAATATCCTGGATACCTGGTTTAGTTATGGCAAATTTCTTCAACATGTACATGTCATTAAAGTATTTAATTTCTCTATCATAGATAAAACTCAGTTTAGCTGGGATACAGGATCCTGGGTTGAAAGATATTTTGTTTAAGGAGATTAAAGGTCAATGACTACTCTCTTCCAGCTTGAAATGTTTCAGCAGAGAGATCTGCAGTCATTCTAATGTTCTTCCCCTTGTATGTTATGGTTTTCTTACGTCTTACAGCTTGCAGAATTTTCTCCTTCATATTAACTTTAGTGAAGTTAATTATAATGTGTCTATGAGAACTTTCATTTGGGTTGAGATGTGCCAGTCTGCTATCTGAATTTCAGAATCTCTTGGCATGTGTGCAAAGTTCTCTTTAATTATTTCGTGAAGCAAAACATCTGTATCCTTCTCAGCAACCTCATCCCTTTCAGGTATTCCTATAGGGCAAATATTAGATCTCTTCGAATTATCCCAGAGCTTTCTGAGACAATGATCCATTTTTTTTCTCCACTTTTTTTCTTATTTGAGCATTTGGGAACATTCAAAAGCTTTGTCTTCAATGTCAGAGATCCTTTCTTCTACCTGCCCCATTCTGTTACTGAGGGATTCTAATGTATTTTTTTAGATCTTTGATGGTTGCAAATTCTTACTTCTACGTGTCAAAATCTTTGGTCTTTTTGTCTTTAAATTTGTTGAATTCTTAAGACATCTTTTGAATTACTGCTTTTAATTCTAATTTTCTCATTTCCTCCATTCTGTTGATATTATTTGCTATCCAAACTCTGAACTCGATTTCTGACATCTCAGCCATTTGTTTGTGAATGGGATCTTGTGCTGTGTCTGTTATCATTCCTTGGGGGAGTTAAATTACTGTGATTATTCATGTTTCCAGAGTTTTTCCACTGATTCCGCCTCATGATTATTTTTCACTGTAGGCTAGGTGGTCAGGTAAGGTGAAATTGGTTTGGGGTTTCCTGGAGTTGGGGTTAACCAGTCCTTTGTTAAGGATCTGGGACTGCT
This sequence comes from Nycticebus coucang, assembly GCF_027406575.1. Taxonomy (NCBI): domain Eukaryota; kingdom Metazoa; phylum Chordata; class Mammalia; order Primates; family Lorisidae; genus Nycticebus; species Nycticebus coucang. Next base: position 50,515,744 of record NC_069787.1, on the reverse strand, counting down.
GACTGCAGCTTTTTCCCCATTAGCTTTGCAAAGGACCTGTACAGTATTACAGTCTGAGGCTGGTGTGGTGTGGTGGGATTAGGTGGCTCTGTCTTTTATTCAGCTGATTCTTGTCTGATCCTGGTGGATCAGTGACTCTGGTGAAGTCTTAGCTGTGGAGAAATACAAGCAATTAAGACACCCCACCCACCATGGACAACAAATGGAAGAGGAAAATCAACCCTTCCTGTTACTACACAACCAGGGTACCATCTGAGAGGGTCCTTGGGTGATTGTCCCATGTTAGGGGTTCCAAACCGTTTGACCCAGTCAGTACAAATTCTCAGGGGAGGGTTCAAAAGGTCTCCAGGAGCTAAATGGCAGAGGTCTGCTGGCTGCTCAGATTTGGCTCGCTCTGGTGCCCTATAGAGGCAGAAAGGCCCGCCCGGTAGCACAGTTAGACCAGGGGGCTGAGTCTCTTTCTTCACGTTGCTCCTTTTTCACACCCAGTCACTGATGATCCCACAGGGCTGCAGTCCTGCTCCCTCCAATAAGCAGAAGTGCCAGAGCTTAGTGCCTTTCAGAGTCAAAGTAAGGTCCATGCCCCCATGGCCTGGCCACTGCACTCTGCTACCAGCCAGCTGGGGGAGCTGAGGCTTGCCTTTCTTGAGTGTTCAATAACCCCTGGCGAGTGTTCTACTTGGGCTCAGTCTAATCCTGGGGGTAACAGGACAGCAAATTCTTTTCTCCCTCAGCCACCAGGCCTTTGCCCCTGCTGCTCTGCAGCACTGGTATCCCGATAGAGTGAGTTCTAGTTTCTTCTGGCAGTGCACAGAGTTGGGTAGGTGTCTCTCCAAGATTAGAGCCCAGCGGGATCACTCTATTGTTGCTGGATCTTTGTGGGAAGTGACCCTGTGCCGCTCTTCTTCCACTGCCAAAGCCAGGGAATTCTGGCTGTAGGAGCAGCTCCAGGAGCGTGGTGCACACAGATCCAGCAGCAGGGCGGGGGACACTGCACATGACTCTGGCAGTTCCGTTGCCTGGTGATGTAAGCAAGGAGAGCACCACTTGGCTCGCAGCTCGTGGCTTGCAATTTTGGCCAGGTATGGGCCTGGTGTGGAGGCAGGGGGCGCACAGCACACAGTCTCTGGCCTGGTGGGTGTGGTGCGGAGGCAGGGAGGGTACCGGGGGGAAGGTGTGGGGCCCATGGTTCCAGCAGACTCTGGTCAGGAGAGGGCTCAGTGTGGAAGCAGGAAGGGTGCCAGGCGCAAAGCTAGGGACATGAAGCGTGGCACGGAGAAAGGGAGGGTGTGGGGGCAGAGCATGGGGTGCAGGACTCCAGCTGACTCTGGCCAGGCGTGGGGTGGGGTGCTTGGTCTGGCAGACTGGGATGGGGGATGCTGCTCATGACCCTCCTCCCTCAGTTTGAGCAAGGGTTAGGATTCTGGCTTAACAGGCAAGTGGGGAAGGGTGGACTGGAAGTTCAGAATGGCAGGGAAAATGTTAGTTCAATTTTTCTGCCTGGTAAGAGTGTTCAGAGTCACTTCAGGTTCCCTCTGGAAGAAGTAGTCCCCACTTCCTACAGCCCTCACCTGTGGGGTGAGACAAGAGGTCCTCAGTTCACTACTCGCCTGTGGAAAACCTACAGGAGCAAACAAAGAGAGAAATGAAAAAGGAAAAAAGAAAGAAACAAACAAAACAAAATAAAACACAGCTTCCTTGGGGGAGGGGTCAAACTCTTTTCCTTTTGGATGAGTTATGTACCTGAAGATTACTTTCTTGGAGTTATAGCTTGCCTCAGCAGAGATGGCCTGAAGTTATCTCACTTCTCTCTCAGCTCAGCTCCCAGTCTTCAGCTTAATTGGGTACTTTCTAGATGTTATCCTTCCCTCTGGACAGGAGCTTCTGTCAGACGCTGCTTCCAGTCGGTCATCTTGCCCAAACTTTAAGATTCTATACAAACAGTGGGGGAGGGTAGTTAAACTTCATTTTCCAGAGGTGGAAGTTGTGTAATACACAGGGGATTGTATTTTACTTTTTACTTCACAGATGGAGTTAATGAAAGTAGGTTCATTGTCAGAGCCTGCTCTTCCCTTGCATGTTCATTCTTCTATTGGTGGGCTGCTGTCACAGAAGACCACCATGGGACCTTCCTGCCCTGCTCACCGTGTAATTAGTACAGAAGGGCTCTTAGGGAATGGCATAAGTTAGGGTGCTGGTGAGCACTCACATCAGGGAACCAGAATGCTACAGGAAAACAGTGAATTAAAACAGATAGATATTTATACTAACAATATAAAAGAAGAAATTTCTAATTGCTGTCAAGAACTAGAATGCAGGTGTATCAAGGCATGTAATGCTGAGTTCTAGGGAATCTTCTTAAACTCTTATATACTTGTTTTCTTTCTGTCTTTAGTTCATTTTTACTCTCACATTCTCATATTCTCAAAACCAGAAACAGAATACTTTCTCGCACACCCTTTAACTGGCTTGTGGGTGATCTAACACCTTGGGGGTTGATTGGACACCCACTTTCTTTTTAATGCTGTTTCTGGCAATGGGTGCGAACACACATTTTTGGGAGCCCTTGACTGGCCAGTAGACTTGAGGCTTTTGATGCTTCTAAAAACTTCTGACAGGCCAATAGCCCGGCAACCTTAGGTCCCAGTCTCTTTGGCTTTCCCTCAGATGTTTTACACAAATTACAACAATTGAGTTTAACAAACAGTTACATATTTTTTCTAACAATTCACAACCAATAAGTACAACAAAAATACTATGAATAATTATATTAATGTCTGCAGACAACTAGCCAAAATTAGATGTTAAAGTGGCTTACCTCCAGAGGTGGACTTGTAGGTGAATTTAGGAGTGATCGTCAGCAGTCTCCTGGGGGGCTCCAGGTTCTCTGGGGACCCTGGGATGTTTCCAGGAGGTGCCTCCCCTCAGAGGGACCACAGTCTGTCCCCCTCCTGGGGGCGGCCTGAGGATTGGCAGAATGTGTGCCAACCAGAGTAATGCCAAGTGGCTACTGTTTTAAAGAGTACTCTTCTTCTTCTTTTTTTTTTTTTTAGTTCTAAATGGGTAATTGACATTGGGTTTTTTGCTGAGTGCCAGCACCTTCTCTCAAGATTTATTTGTAATATAGCAACTACAGTTTTCAGCAGTCAAAAGTAGGAACAGTTTTAACTAATTTTGTAGTAACTCTTTAATTGCTGGAAAGAGAGGGTTTTAACCACAAGTGGGTCATTTATACTACAATGTCAAAATAAAATGAAGTTAACAAGGGCCATGTAAGAAAGATTTAACTCCTACCTGGAAGTGATGTCAAGGGCAGTGGGAGACATAGGGGATATGAGAGAGAAAGTAAAAAGGCTAGTTGGCAGGGTGAGGCAGGGAGACAGAGTCATTCTTTGAAATTCTCCAGGGTCTGAGAAATTCTCAGTGGCCACACCCTGGGTGAAAATCTGCTCTTTGCCCCAGCTACAACCAGTGGCCATAGCCTGGGTTAAAACAAATTGTACATTGACATGTTGACAGACAACAAGAAAACAGAGATGTTGACACCCAAACTTGGAATTGACTAGTCTTTAAAAGGAATTCTGACAAACCTTTGGAAACAGCAAACACAAATTTGACAAACAACTCACACACACCACCTAAACAAACCGAAGACCCACCCTCTGTGAGTCCTAAGAAGAGACCAACAGACCCAAACTCTATGAGTCTGGAGAAGAGAAACTAACATACCAGGCACGAATAGACTGACAGAATTCACACACATTTATTCATTCACTCAGAGACCCCAGGCTCACCCCCGTGAGCCCCCCAAGACCTGTAATCTAAGTCCCACCAGAGACCTGGGGCTCGCCCCCATGAGCCTCCTAAGAACTGGGACCTAAGTCCCACCAGAGACAGGGAAATGTCTTCCCCCACCTGGGGAACCAACCATATGGCTGCATCCAGCCAGCCCAGTTTCCCCCTCCAGACCTTCTAGAGACCAGACTGACTTACCTGGGAGTTGTTTTATCACCAATTTCAGAATTTTTTTGGAAACCTATGCCCTGGCACCAAATGTCTGAGGACTGCAGGGTGGAGGAACATCTCCAAAGCCTTCCCCTAGAGCCGTGGGGCGGCAGTGGATTGAGGTGGGGGTCCAGAGTGTCAATCTCACTGGGGCCTCCAGAAATGGTGTACTCATTTGCCACCCAGAAGAAAAATTCGGACCCCACTTCAGATATAAATCAGATGGTGATTTATTACACCTGCGCAGGGGACCACTGCCCAAAAGGCAAATGGCCCCGAAATGAGGAAAAGGCTGATTTTTATGCCATTTTTGTGCTGTGTTGGCAAGTAGGCAAGCAAGCACAGAAGCCAAACGTGGAGTTTAGCTGAGGGCAGGGTTACAGTCAGGTAGTTGGCTCAGGGGGTAGCTTGGGGCGGGGTTACAGTGAGTTAGCTCAAAGGGTTACATTGTGGCAGTTGGTACTGGGACAGCTCTTGGGAGACTCACTAGCTTGGGAAACTCTGCTTGAATAAGTTTTCATCATTGTTTACCTGTGGCTAGGAGTCTTTGGGAACTCAGGGAACTTCCTTTTTCTACTCTGAAACCTGTTCCCGGATTTTGCTGGGGGTAGGGGGTGGGTTGAGACATGCGAGGACTCAGGCTGAGAAATTTAGGGGCCCTTAGGGGTCTTTTAGCTGGGTCAGTTATTACCGGTCTTACTTGTGTGAATGTCTGATTTCTTAGGTCACAGAATAATAAAGTGGATAAACATAAATAAAACAGATACAATGTCTGCAGATTCTCAGTATTCTGCTAGTGAGGGGCATATGGTATGCTATCCTAGGAAAATACAGAGGTAGCCCTTCTCCTAAGTATCTCTCTAGCCACTCATTTTCTGTGTGTACGTGTATGTGGCACAAGGTGAAGTTCTGGTGTGAGTGGAAAGCTAACATCACCATCCCTGCAGGCAGATACAGCATGTTGTCACTGATGTGTAGCCTCTGAAGAGCTGACCTCATAAAAATAGTTCGTGACACGGCAGTGGGTGGCACAGGGCAGGATTGGAGGGGGATCATTGGTCGCAGGGAACAGTTTCAGTCAGGATGAAGATACCCTGACATCAGTTGCATGGCAGGATGACCAGGTTAAGGAGATTGAAGGACACATTTCAAAATATCTGAGAGTCCATTTCAAATGTCTCCTTGGAGAGCATAAGGCCTTGAGCTCCCGGGATCCTGTCACAGGGTGTGTGAGGTCATCCAGGTGTGGACTCCCAGCTGGGTGGGGAGCCAGAGAAGCATCCTGAGTGCATGCCTAGGCACAGTGGACTGAGCTGAATCCTGACCTGAACTCCCCCCAGTCAACCAGTTGGGACAATCATGGAGCCTGGACTGTGACTCTTGGGCACTTGTGCCCTCACTGCCCTTCTCTGCCTTTTCTTCCATGGTCATGGGTGGCGGAGGGAGAGGGTTCTTAGTCATCTCACTCAGCTCCATGCTACTGTGAACATGTGGGCATGCTGGATGACATGGTAGTCCTGTGTAACTCTTTGTGGAACCACCATACTGTTTCCCACAGTTGTGACACCATTGCTTATGGTTTTCATGCCCCATAGTCTAGGAGTCTCACTTTTAGGGACACACCCAACTCTAACCTGTAAGGGTCCCCCCAGAAAGGAAGATGCCGGGATGTTAATAACAGCCATGTGGATCGGTGCCAGACTAGAAGGAACGGAAATGTGCACAGTAGAAGGGTCAGTCTACTGTCCTGTATTCACACATCAGCGTAATATATGGAAATGTGCATGGGGACGTGGAATGTGTGACAGATGAGGAAGCTCAGGAATGATATGGAGCCGGGGAAGCAGATACGGAAGAGTTTAGCTACAGCATCCAGCAAAATTAGGCTTGTGCTGGTATTAGTCAGGGTAGAGGTTTCCCTTGGGGGAGAGGCTAGACATCAGATGGGTTTCCATGAGACGATGGGGTTCTGAAAATCTGTTTCCTGATTTGGGTGCTGGAGACAGAGTGTGTTTACTATGTGGCAAAGAATGTACATTATATATTCATGTGAACTATACTTACATGAAAAGATTTTGAGTTAAAATCATCAGACTGCCTATCAAGCCTAGGATGAAGAAGGGACCCTCAGCCTGTTGTGCCTTGTTCTTGAAGGACGAGTTGTCAGTGACCATGTGGTTCTCCCCTTAGCGCAGGGAGGCTGCCACCAGGCTCTAAGCACTGCAGCTCCATCAGGGTGAGAGCCAAGACCCCAGGGGCTCCATCACGCTCCTGAAGAGCTAGAGCACGGCCACGCTACCTGAGTGCAAGGATCACCATCGCTGCCTACCTGCCTCTCCCCACCCACTCTGCCCACTCCTTCCCTGGGAACATGTGGGATCATCATTTGCTCAGATGAATTTGAAAGAAAACACCAATTGTTCAGAATAATTTTTGGCACGCCTCCCTCTGCCTGTGACTTTCTAGCTGAAATCAGGAACTGATGTAGAGGAGCAGAGCCTCCCCCGCAGGGGACAGTGGGTGCTGATATCCATGTGTTCACATCGCACTGTGTTTGGCAGGCTTGGCAGGGTGCTGACCTGTCTGGCTGTCCTGACCAAGGCAGTAATGTGGGCTCCAAAGGCTTTGAAATGTTTCCAACAGAGGTCAGGACAGAGGGGTGCCTCAGGCTCACTCCAGTCCCTTCAGAATCCCCACAGAGACCCCAAACCAGAAAAGTGGCCTTTGATGTGTTAGATTCCAAGATCTCCCGAGACCTGAGTCTGCAGTGGATTCGGCCCATTTCCTGAAGTCTGTGAATCCCACTTCTCATCTGAGGAGGGTGGTGGCCACGGCATGTGCACACGGGCTCAGCTCCAAAACAGCCCGGAGACTGTGTCTGCGTCGGACACACAGCAGCTCTGTGCTCTGGCTCTTTTAAATTCTCTGGGCCTCACAGTCCTCACCTATAGAATGGGGAGAAGACCACACCTACGGTATAGGCTGCGGTGAGGATCACTGAGCTAATACATGGAGTTGGTATAGAAAGCAGCCTGGGAGGTAGTGAGCGATCAGTGAGGGTCAGTCAGTAACACATGAGGGCAAAGGCCTGGTCCTGCCCCCAGGGTGGTTGTGGAGGCTTTGCTCAAGGGCTTCCACATAGCAGGCTGGTGACTGAATGGACCTGCTCTTCCTGTGTCTGAACCCAGCCTGGTCCACACAAGGCCCAGAGGGGGTGAGCTGGTGGGAGTTCCTGTACCTGGGGGAGCCCCCAGGCTTCTGGCAGGGCCAGGCAGCCCTCACATTTCCTGCCACCCAGGGTCATGCAGTATTGGTCCTCAGGGTATGTGACATTTGTGTTTCCCTCTGTCCCCTTAGAGGCCAGCTCAGTGACCTTAGGACCTTTCATCTCTGCACCTGTATACATGGGCCCAGTGCCTCATACAGACCAGAGACCAACCAAGGGTGGTTTTGTTCAGGGTGAATGAGGCAATGTGTCCAGGGTCACCTAGTAGGGCTGAAGTCAAGGCCTCCCGATCCCCAGAGGAAACTCAGCAGCCCTTTGCAGGTGTCTGCTGTGAGCAGAGGCCCCTCCCTGCTCCTATAGCCCAGCCATCCAGTTATGCAGCAGGTGTCTGTGACACCTCCCTGTCTTTGCTCTAGGACAGGAGATGCCCCAGTGCAGAAAACACACAAAAGCCTTTGTCCAATGACCTAACCCTCAGGCAGAGAGAGAAAAGAGGAAGGGAAACAGGCCACAAACTGGTGATAGAAATCCCAGCTAGGTCAGCAGGCATTTTTGGCAACACCCTGCCACACCTTCAGAGAGGTGGAGCTTTTCAGCAACACCCTGGGGAGGGGGATCTTCAGGGCCCTGCTGGCTGCTTGGCCAGAGCAGCAGAGGCCAAGCTTGAGCTCACTGTTGCCACCTGGGATGTAAGGGTCAGAAAAAGGAAGATGTGTCCCTTAACATGGTGGCTTCCTGACTGGATAAACATAAAGATGAGTTAAGTCCATTTGTTGGGAACAAAACCCAAAATGGCAGGGCCTTAACCAATAGAGAAGTTTATTTTTCTGTCACGTGTGACATTTCATACAGGGGTAGTTTGACTGCTCCTTATTCATAAGGGATCCAGACTTCTGTCTTTCTATGTCATCATGCTATTATGTGGCTTACATCGTTTAGGGTACTCAGGGTCTAAAATGCTTGCTGGAGCTCCAGCTGTCATATCTGCATTCTACATAGCCTCAAAGGGAAAGAGCTCATGTTTCAGCTCACCTGTTTTTTTGTTTTTAGCCTTGCCAGGAGCTTAGAACAATTTCTCTCTACATCCCACTGACCAGAAGTTTGCCCATTATCCATACTTAGAGGCAAGATAAGCTGGAAATGTTTTCCTTTGATGATTTACTATCCTAAAACAGTGGGAGATGCCTTCCTTAAGGAAGATGGGAGTGTGGAAACTTGGGGGGCAGCTAACAGCCATTGCTGCCACCTGTATTTGCCGGTCCATGTGTCCATTCACTCTGCAGCCAGTCCAGACCACTGCTCATTGTGAGCTCACCGCTCTCCTTCAAGCCTGCACAGACATTTGTGAGGTCAGAACTAGAGGCTTAGGCAGGAAAGGCTCCAGTGGCAGGGTGGGTAGCAGGTCTGTCTGGCTCTGGGACCTGTGCTTCTTTGTTCCAAGGCACTTCCCTGAACCCCCTAGAGTCCAAAGTTGAGTCTGGACCCTTCCACTCATTTCTGCTCCTCGTGGAACCTTATTCAGGGCCTGTTAACTCTGTCCGTTCACAAGGTTTCAGTAGACTCAGTTTTCAGGTTTTTTTTTTTTCTTTCCGAGTCATATGATGGTACAATTAAGTTACAATGTTTGCATGTGTTAGGAAAAGTCCCTGTAGTAGTTGTGTCCTACACCCGGGAGGTGTGCCGTGTACCCTCACAATGTGCCCATTCACTGGGGACACAGCAATCCCCCTCCTTTTCCTCTCTCCTACCCCTACGTTGTATTTTTCTCTTGTGTGGCCGTGTGTTAGTTCATCTGCTTCTCCATATCAGTATTGAGAACATGGCATGCTTGCTTTTCCATTCTTGCCATCTCTGCCAAGAAGAATGCATTTCAACTCCATCCAGGTTAACACAAAGGATGTAAGTTTTCCATCTTTTTAATGATTGAATACTAGTCCATGATACACAAGACCAGACTTCAGTGATCCATTCATCTGCTCATGAGCATTTAAGCTGTTTCTGCATCTTGGCAATTTTAATTTGAGGTCTGATAAAACATCTAGTGAAAACATCCTTATGACAAAATAATTTTTTCTTTTTTTTGGGGTAGATGCCTAATAATGGGATTGCAGGATTACTTCTTTTCAAAGAGGCTGTATTAGTTTGCAGTCCCACCAACAGTGTAAAAGTGTTCCTTTCTCCCCGCATCCATGTCAGCATCTGAAGATTTGGGACTTTGTGATGTGGGCTATTCTCAATGGCCCCTAACATTTTAATATCATACACAAAAATTAACTCATGGTGAATTGAAGACTTAAATGATAAGAGCTAACAATATAAAACTCCTAGAATTAAACATACAAGGAAAGCTTTGGGACAATGTGAGCCCTGATACTTCATGTTGTTGAAGTAGCCAGATATGAAAGAGTTTAGCTACAGCATCAAGCAGAATTAGGCTTGTGCTGGTAGAAGTCAGAGGTTTCCTCTAGGGGAGAGGCCTCCTAGCCACAGTGGACCAAGCTGAAGCATGGCCTGGACTCCCCTCCCCCACCCACTGAGGAGATGGGACAACATCTGAGCCTGGAATGTGACTCTTGGGCACTTGTCCCCTCACTGCCCTTCTCTGCCTGTTCTTCCATGGTCATGGGTGGCGGGGCAAGAGAGTTCGTAGTCATCTCACTCCTGTTTCTTCCAAATCAGTATAAATACATCTCACTCCAGAAATCTGAGTCCTGGGTATTTTGCTATTTTGGGTCCTCCCTTCACAGTTGTGGCTGTGCACACCTGGTGTAGGCAGCCTGGAGCAAAGTAGCATTTGGAGATAATGAGAAACACTCAATGGAAAGGGGCCGTGAGGGAACTACCAAGGTTACCCAACAATCACAAAGGAGTCTCTGGGCCGTGTGCAGGGCAGAGATGCACACGCTGGGCATGGCCTCCCCACACCCATGTCACCTGGTTAACATTTCACAAAATACAATGGGGACTTGAGGTCCTGCTGGACTGTGTTGTTTATCCCGAGTAGAGTAACAAAGTCCTGTGAACCAAACTATTTAGGGAGTCAGAGAGTGACCTGGCTGTGGTCCTCAAGAGGCTCTAGGGCACCACTTGTCCTGCTATGAGTATCTGGGTAGGCCCCTGCTACAAAGCCACCCCCAGTAATCTAGCCTTTTGGTGCTCCCCTGTGTTATATATCCTGGTTATTGGGGACAGTGGATGCCACTGGCTGTAACTGGGACATGTCTGGGGGCCCAAGGCCAACTTCTGGAGTTTCCTAAGGGTTATCACAGTCACAGGTGTCAATCGTGTGTTAATCACTATTTCTGCGTCAGCTGATCGAGGTCCATGTTGTCCACCTTCTGACAGCTTCTGTGATTCTTTCTCTACATATTGCTGGGCTTTCCTCCTTTCCCTGAAACACCTCTGCTAATTAGGAAAAGGTGAGTGGTTTTGCCTGAATAGCTTCCATGTCTTATAAAGGAGGCTAGCATGTGGTTGCAGAGATGGGATTCTCGTTCACACAAATTGTGACTCCACCCTGGACCACCTTGAATTGTTTGATTTTAAGGTAGGAGCTTTGACGAGGACATGGAGTTGGTATTCTAAGACCAGTGGTTCTCAAACTTCCTAATACCATGACCCTTCAATACAGTTCCTCATGTTGTGGTGATCCCCAACCATAAAACAATTTTTGTACACCTGCATTTATAGGGGTGTATGTGATGGTTTTAGGCGACCCCTGTGAAAGCATTGTTTGACCCCCAAAGGGGTCACTACCCACAGATTGAGAACTGCTGCCTTAAACATAACCAAGCTGCCAAACTCCTCTCTCTCATCTACAGACATCAACGTGAGAGTAAGACATTATTAGGCATCTATCAAAAAAAAAAAATAATAATAATATTTTATCATAAGGATATATTTACAATTGCCAAGATGCAGAAACAACCTAAATGCTCATTAAGACAAGAATGGATTACTGAAGTCTGATATGTGTATCATGGACTAGTATTCAATCATAAAAATGATGGAGAACTTACATCTTTTGTATTAAGCTGGATAGAATTGAATTGAAATATTCTTCTTAGTAGAGTATATCAAGAACGGAAAAGCAAGTATCCAATGTACTCAATACTAATACGAAGCAGTAGACGAACTAAATATACTGAAAAATGAAAAACTCTAGTTAGGGGGAAGAGAGAGGAGAAAGGGGCAGATGGATGTGTCCCAGTGAATAGGCACAATGTGAGGGTACATGGCACACCTCCTGGGGGTAGGACATAACTATGACAGGGACTTTACCTAACAAATGCAAACATTGTAACTTAACTGTACTCTCATATTAATCAGAAATAAATAAAACTTAAAACCGAATCTGTAGAAAATATGTGAACCGTCATGAGCTAACAGGCCCTGAACAAGGTTCCATGAGGAGCAGAGACGAGTGGGAGGGCCCAGACTCAACTTTTGGTTGTAGGGGGTTCATGGAAGTGCCTCGGAACAAAGAAGCACAAGGCTCAGAGTTAAGTTAACTTACTGGGAACAAAACCCAAAATGGTCGGGTTTTGTTTGGCCAAACCATGGGACAAAGGTTTCTGTGTTTTCTACACAGATCTGCTACTCACCCTGCAACTGGAGCCTTTCCTACCTAAACCTCTAGTTCTGACCTCACAAATGTCTGTGCAGGCTTGAAGGAGAGCAGTGAGCTCACAATGAGCAGTGGTCAGGACTGGCTGCAAGGTCCACTTACACATGGACGAGTAAATGCAGGTGGCAACAATGGCCGTTAGCTGCCTTCCAAATTTCCACGCACCCCTCTTCCTTAAGTGGAAGGAAGGAATTTACTGCCCCCACTTTTTAGGGCATTAAATTGTCCAGGGAAAACATTTCCAACTTCTCTTGCCTCTAGATATGGATAATGGGCAAACTTCTGGTCAGTGAGATGTAGAGAGAAATTTTTCTAAGCTCCTGGCAAAACTAGGTGAGCTGAAACGTGAGCTCTTTCCCTTTGAGATTATGTGGAAAGCAGATGTGACAGCTGGAGCTCCAGCAAGCATTTTAGACCCTGAGTACCCTAAAGGATGTGAGCCCCTTAATAGCACGATGACACAGAAAGACAGAAGTCTGGATCCCTTATGAATAAGGAGCAGCCAAACTACCCTGTATGAAATGTCACATGTGACAGAGAAATAAACTTCTCTATTGGTTAAGGCTCTGTCATTTTGGGTTTTATTCCCAGTAAATGGACTTAACATCCTTATATTTGTCCAATTAGGAAGCCACCATGGGAAGGGACACATCTACCTTTTTCTGACCCTTTCATCCCAGATAGCAACAGTGAGCTCAAGCTTGGCCTCTTCTGCTCTGGCCAAGCAGCCAGGCAGGGCCCTGAAGATCCCCCTCCCCAGGGTCTTGCTGAAAAGCTCCATCTCTCTGAAGGTGTGCAGGGTTTGCCAAAAATGCCTACTGTCTTAGCTGAAATTTCTATCAAAATTTGTGGCCTATCTCCCTCCCCCACCCATCACTCTCACTGCTTGAGGGTCAGGTCATGGGACAAAGCTTTCTGTGTTTTCAGCTCTGGGACATCTCCTGGCCTAGCGCAGAGACAGGGGGGTCTCATAGACACGTGGGGCATAACTGGATGGCTGGGCAGGAGGGGCAGGGAGGAGCCTCTGCTCACAGGAGACACCTGAAAGGGGCTGCTGAGTTTGCTCTGGGGATCAGGAGGCCTTGGTTTCATCCCTGCTGGGTGACCCTGGACACACTGCCTCACTCATTCACCCTAAACAAAACCACCCATGGTCGATCTCTGGTCTGTATGAGGCACTGGGCCCATGTATACAGGTGCAGAGATGAAAGGTCCTAAGGTCACTGAGCTGGCCTCTAATGGCACAGAGGGAGAAACAAACATCCCACACCATGGGGACCAGCACTGCATGACTCTGGGTGGCAGGAAATGTGAGGACTGTCTGGCCCAGCGGGGAGTTTGGTGGCTCCCCCAGGAGCAGTAACTCCCACCAGCTCAGCCCTCTGGGCCTCTTGTGGACAAGGCAAGGTTCAGGCACAGGAAGAACCAGTCCATTCACCAGCCTGCTGTGTGGCCGCCCTTGGGAAAATCTCCCACAACCACCTTTGGGAGGAGGCCCAGGTCTTTGTGCTCATGTGTTACTGACTGACCCTCACTGAGCACTCACTACCTCCCTGGCCTTTCTACACGCACTCCATATATTAGTTCAGTAATCCTCACCACAGCCTATGAGGTAGCTGGGGTCTCAGCCCCGTTTGGGGATGGTGGGAGGGGGCTGTGAAGCCCAGAGAAGTTAAATGAGGCACAGCACAGAGCTACTGTGTATCAGACCCGGATGCAGCCTCCGCTGGTGTGGAGCGGAGCCCGTGTGCTCCAAACCGGACACGCCATGGCCACCTTCCTCCTCAGGTGGAGGAGGGATTCACAGACATCAGGCAAGGGGCAGAATCCTCCCAGACCCAGGTTTGTAGAGAGATCCGAATCTAAGACATCAAAGGCCACTGTCCAGTTCTGGAACTGTGTGAGGATTCTGAAGGTGACTGGAGTAGAACAGAAGGGGCCCTCTCTCCCGACCCCTGTTGGGGTCAGATAGGCAGCAGATAGGAGCATACAGGAAGCTATAGTGATCCCGGCACTCAGGTGGCCATGGCCGTGCTGTAGCTCACCAGGAACATGTTGCTGTGTGTCAGACCCGGATGCAGCTCAGGGCTGGTATGGAGCTGAGCCCGTGTTCTCCAAACTGCACACCCCACGGCCACTTCCCTCCTCAGATGAGAAGAGGGGTGCACAGCCATCAGGCAAGGGACAGAATCCACCCAGAGCCAGGTTTGCAGAGGCCTTAGAATCCAAGACACCAAAGGCCACTGTCCAGTTCTGGAACTGTGTGAGGATTCTGAAGGTGACTGGAGTGGACCAGAAGGGGCCCTCTCTCCTGACCCCTGTTGGGAACATTTCAAAGTCTTTAAAACCCACACTCCTGCCTTGATCTAGACAACCTGGCAGGTTAGCACCCTGCCAAGCCTGCCAAGCACTGTCTGTCCTATGTGAACACATGGATGTCAAATATTATCCCCTGTGGGGGAGTTCTGCTCCTTTATATGAGTTCCTGCATTCAGCCAGAAAGTCACAAGCAGAGGGAGGCATGGCCGAGCAAATGAATAATTCACACCAGGGAAGGAGTGGGCAGGGTGGTGGGGAAGGGCCAGGCCCCCGGCTCACCTTGAGGGGCAGATAGGCAGCTATGGTGATCCTGGCACTCAGGTGGCCATGGCCGTGCTGTAGCTCACCAGGAACATGTTGGATCCCTGGGCCTCAGCTCTCACCCTGAGGTCACTGCAGTGCTCAGAGCCCAGTGGCAGCCTCCCTGCACCATGGGGAGAACCACCTGGTCACCATGAACTTGTCCTTCATGAACAAGGCATGACAGGCTGAGGGTCCCTCTTTCATCCTAGGCTTAATAGGCAGTCTGACGATTTAAACAAAATTTTTTAATGTAAGTCTACTTCACATGAATAAACAACTTACATTTTTTTGGCCACATATTCTACACACCCTGTATCCCAGCTCTCAGATCAGGAAACAGATTATCAGCACACCAAAGTCACCTGGAGACACATCTGATGGCTAGCCTCTCCTTCAAAGAAACCCCTACCCTGACTTCTACCAGCACAAGCCTAATTTTGCTTGATGCTGCCGCTAAACTCTTCCTTATCTGGCTTCCTCAGCTTCATCTCGTTCCTGAGCTTCCTCGTCTGTCACGCATTGCACGGCCCATGCACATTTCCATACTTTATGCCATTGTGTGGATACAGGGCAATAGACTAACCCTGCTACTGTGCACATTTCCGTTCCTTGCAGGTCTGGGGCTCTGATCCACAGGGCTGCTAAGAACATCTGGGCACCTTCCCTTCTGGGGGCCCACTTAGGAGTTTCTCTTGGGTGTGTTCTGAAAAGTGAGACTCCTAGGCCATGGGGCACACATTGTTCTTGCCAAATAACTTTCTCCAAGTGGTCCCATCAATGAAAACTGCTGCCAACAGTTGCCCTACATCCCTGCCTTTATTTTCCATCAATATTTTGATTAGATTTTGAAACCTAATTCATTTGTATTCTGATAAAATAACACCCTTTAAGTGTACAGTTCAGTGGTGTGACATACATTCACACTGTGTTGCAACTGTCACCACTATTTATCTACAGAAATCATTTTGTAAAACTGAAACTGTCCTCAATAAACATCAACCCCCCAATCCCAACCCCTCCTTCCCTCACAACCACCTTTCTTCTTCCTGTGTCCATGAAATTGACTCCTCTGGACACCTCATATAAGAGTAATTACACAATCTCTACCTTTGAGACTTTCTTAGACAGTGTCCCCAAGGTTCATCCATGTGGTAGCATGCGTCAGAATCTCTCTCCCTGCTAAGGTTGAATGACATTCCATTGTGTATACGGACCACATTTGTTTTATCGCTCATCTTTGATGAACACTTGGGTTGCTTCCACCTGTCAGCGATTGTGAATAACGCTGCTAGGAACATGGGGGGACTAATACCACTTTGAGACTATGCTTTCACGTGAAATCCTGTTGAACTTTTTGAGGATCCACCATACTGTGGTTATGTGTTAAGGATTTCTGAGCTAATAAATGAAATGGGTGTGCCATCCTAAGGAGTGTAAGGGAGTTTTCCTTGAGGTTTTGCTTTGCGGTTCTCTGATGATGAGCGCTGTTGAGCATCTTTTCATGAGCATGTTGGGCATTTGCATATCACCTCTGGAGAAATATCTCTTCGGGTCCTTTGGCTATTGTTTAATTGGGTTATTTGTTTTATTGTTGTCAATGTATAGGCGTTCTCTACAAATCCCAGATGTGAACCCCTTATCACATATATGAAGTGCAGGTATTTTCTCCCATTTCATAGGTTGCCTTTCATCTTTTGCACCCTTTGATATACAGATATTTTAGAGTCTTTTTATTCTTTTTCTTTTTCAGACAGAGTCTCACTTTGTAACCTTGGGTACAGCGCCAGGGCATCCATAATTCAAAGGAACCTCTAACTCCTGGGCTCAAGTGACCCTCTTCCCTCAGTTCCCAAGTAGCTGGGACTACAGACAAGAAGCACAATGCCCAGCTTCTCTTAGAGACAGGGTCTTTCTCTCACTTAGGCTGGTCTTGAACTCCTGTTCTCAAGCAATCCACCTACTTCAGCCCCCCAAAGTGCCAGATAGACGGGTGAGCTTCTGCGCCCAGTCCAGCAGGCTTTTGATGTGGTCCTGTTTACCTAGTGTAAATATGTAACCTGTGCTTCTGGTATTATAGGCAAAAAAATCAATGCCAAATCCAATGCCCTCAAGCTGTCCTCCTATGGTTTCTTCTTGGACTTTCATAGTTATAGCCCTTAACATTTCAGTCCTCAATTCACTATGAGTTAATTCTTGTGTATGGTTTCATGTCAGGATCCATCTTTAGTCTCCTATATGTGGATGTCCAGTCATCCCAGTACCATTGATGAAGAGACTGTCCTTTCCCCACTGGGTGCACATTGCACTCCTGTAAAATCATTTAACCATCCAGAAGCAGGTTTATTTCTGGGCTTAGTGTTCACTTCCATTGCTCTCTAAGTCTGCCCGTGCCAGTTCCGCCCCATTTGAACTCAAGAGCTTGTAATGAGTTTTGAGAACAGGAAATATAAGACCTCCAAGTTTGTAGTTTTCAAGAGTGTTTTATTTGGGGTCCCTTGAGATTCCATATACCTGAACCTTTCCTATGTTTGCTTTGGTTTTTACAGTATGTTCATGGAATCTTCAGTGTTTTCTACGTATGAGATCGTGTCATTTGAAAACTGATCACTTTCCACCTTCTTTTTCAAGAAATTCAAGTACCTTTTATTTCTTTCTCTTATGTAATTGCTCTTTCAGTTATTGGTGTCTCCAGATTACATGTGTCCTAAACATCCAATCACAATAGCCTTAAATCAAGTACAAGACAAAAATAGTACTAGGCTTTATAAGTGTCCATGTATTTGCCTTTACCAGACATCTTTATTTCTTCATCTAGCTTTGAGTTCCTGTCTAGTGTCCTTTATTTTCAACCAGTAGGACTCCTTCCATTGTAGGGCAAGGCTGCTGGTGCTCACCTCCCGGACGCCTGACAAATGTCTTAATTACTTCCTGATTTTTGAAGCACAGTTTCTTGGATATTGGACTCTTGGTAAACAGACCTTATTTTTTCCCCATGACTTTGAATATTTCACTCCATTGATGTCTGTACACCAAGGTTTTTGATGACAAATCTTATGTCAATCAGGTATAAAAACTATGATTAGAGTCATCTTCCTAGCAGCTCACTAGATGTGAATAAGGGATATTTATTGTGTATAACATACCCACGAACATTTCAGTATAGTATCATGATGGCAGCTATTTGTAGCATCTTTCCAACAGTAATTCAAATTTAAAGAAAAATAAATTGAATACTTCCCATACAGACATGATGAGGTCTCTACAAACCTAAAGTTATTATGTTTTCCAACTATAAGTGAGAAGGCCATGGAAACATTGTACAGGTTTTAATTTCTAATAAACCATATATCAATTTCTATACCCCATGTAAACGAGAAGTACATGCTTATCTTTCGAGAGTAAAACATTTTTGCACCCATATAAAGAAAAGAAACCCCACCCAGTGTTATCCTCAGCCCTGACTGGTCCATTTCCCCCTGCCTCTGACCTCATAGAGAGCCATTGAGGCCAAAACCTCAAACCTCAATGTTTTTGCACCCATATAATGAAAAAATCCCACCCAGTTTTATCCCCAGTCCTGATTGGTCCATTTCCCCCCTGCCTCTGACCTCATAGAGAGCCATTGAGGCCAAAACCTCAATGTTTTTGCACCCATATGAGGAAAAAAACCCCACCCAGTGTTATCCCCAGCCCTGATTGGTCCATTTCCCCCTGCCTCTGACCTCATAGAGAGCCATTGAGGCCAAAACCTATATAAGTGCCTGTCTGAGCCTGGGTCTTTGGTCGTTACAGCCCAGGAAGCTCTTTCGGTGACCTGCGGACTTGACCTCAGATAGCATGTTTCCTTGATCGTAGTGCTTGCAGTTATCCCAGTGAGTAGTTTAGCATAGTATACATAGTCTTCTTGGAGTAGTGTTATTTGTTTTCTTAGTATAAGTTCACATATATTTTTTCCTAGTTAGCTTTCATTAGTAGTGTTAGCATATTTAGTGCCCCAGTTATTATATTCTGTTAGTGTTTGTAGTATAGTGTTAGTTGTTGTTGTTGATTGTTTAGTTTAGCTTATCTAGCATAGTTAGTGTAGTCAGGCTCCCCATGGTGCCTGGGGTGTCCTCCGTGTCCCTGGACAAGGAGGTCCTCCGGGACTATGAGCTCTTACAGACCATTGGTGAGGGCAGCTTCGCTGAGGTGAAGCTGGCCCGTCACCGTTGAACTGGCACTTTGGTGGCGGTGAAGATCATCAACAAACGCCGTATTGCTGGCCTCATGCCTGTGTCTGCAGAGCCTGACATCATGAAGACACTACACCATCCCCACATCATCCAGCTTCTAGAGGTAATAGAGGGTGCGGAAAATATGTACTTAGTCATGGAACTTGCAACTCGTGGTGACCTGGGTGAGAGAATAGACACATATGGCCAGATGGAGGAGGGGGAGGCCCGAGCCATATTCTTGCAGCTACTGAAAGCCATGGAGTACCTTCACCAAAACGGCATCGTGCACAGGGACCTGAAGCTTGACAATGTTTTGTTCGATTCCCAAAACAATGTCAAACTAGCTGACTTTGGCATGGCCTCAAACTTCAGCGAAGGTAAGACCTTCAGAAACTTTTGTGGGACCCCCCCTTACTTGGCCCCTGAACTGTTCCTGGGGCAGAACTACAAGGGGCCAGAGGCCGATATCTGGAGCCTTGGCATCATCCTCTATGCAATGGCGGCCGGGCGCTTCCCATTCAAGGGCCAGGACCTCAATGAACTAATAGCATCCATCTTAAGAGGCACCTATGCAATACCTGCTTTCATTACCCCCAAATTAAAAGCCTTTATCCAGAGAATCCTCAACACTGACCCCAGCAAGAGGCCCACCATCCGGCAGATGTTGGAAGACCCCTGGATCCAGTCTGGCCAAGTAGGCATGAGGCCACATACGGCGACGGACATCGCACCAGAGGCCGCCACCTCACCTGAGGCCACCACCCCACTAGAGGCCTCTACCCACCTGGAGTCTGTCACCCCAACTGTGGCCGTCACCCCACAGGAGACTGCCACCCCACCTGTGGCTGTCACCCCACAGGAGACTGCCACCCCACTGGTGTGTGCCACCCCACCTGTGGCTACTGCCCCACTTGTGGCCACCACCCCACAGAAGACTGCCACCTCCCTGGTGGCCGCCACCCCACTGGTGGGCACCACACCACTGGAGGCTGCCAGCCCACCGGAGGCCACCACACCACTGGAGGCTGCCAGCCCACCCATGGGGGACGCCCCCCCAGAGACCAACACCCTCGCAGAGATCAACACCCCAGCAGAGACTGACAGCCCACCAGAGACCAACATCCTACCAATTTCCAGGCCCAGTTGTGCCCCCCACGCTGGCCCTGTGTCCTCCCCCTCCAGCACCAGCCACCTCAGTAGAGGCCCAGCAGGAGACAGAGCTGAGGGAAGTCCCAGAGTAGAACACTCCCTTCCAGCTGGGCAGGTAGTGGAGGAGTGTGGAGGGCTGCTTACCAAATGGCGGAAGGAAGGCTGAGTGACGGCGCAGCAACAGAGCGCTAACCTGAGTCTGTGTTTATTACCCAGCTACTGATGACGCGGTGGTAGGCTGAGAGTCGAGGAGCAACCTCGTGGGGAACTACTTCCCTAGCAACTGCTGAGCTTTTAGCCCCCAAGACGCCCATAGGTGGAAGGCCTGGAAAGTCCCTGAGTGTAAACACCGGATGCATGGGGGAGGGTGTGGATAGGATATATAATCAGAGAGCTAGCTGTGCAGAGGGGCCAGCTGTGCCCTGAGGAAGAGGGACCTCGAACAAATTGGGAGCAATATACTGCACCTCTTCGCTACAACCGTTGGTGTCTTCATTCTCTGATGGTCAGGGGTGCGACACCGACAAGTGGTGCCGAAACCCGGGAATCTTCTTCCTCTCCTCTTCACCTAGACGTCTAAAGGTAAGTGCCTGCGACAAAAGCAGGGGGCGGCCCCATAACTAAGACAGGGGGCCCGAGTCTGCGACCAAAGCCGGGACCGCATTCAAAAGCGGGGGTGTGCACACATCATTTGCCACGACACTAGTGGCGGGATCATTTGCTGTGATCACAGCAGCGGGATAGGTTAAGTGTCTTGTCTTGTATTGTGTGTTTTTCGTTTTGTCTCGTGATAATTATCGGAAATGGGTAATGAAACGTATCGAGTGTGGCTCCAAGCCCCTCTAATGCTACATTACAATTTGGGCCCACGCCTGTATGCCTGGCGCCCCCATTCTTCTTCTTGTTGATAAATGCCAGTACTGTATTCAACCATAGCGCAACAATTCAGTGTACTAACCAAACTTGTTTTTTCAGTGCCTGCTGGAATGCTACCCGGTTTCCCCTTGCTGCAGTAGTCCGGTTCCTACCCAAATACCCATTCCGGTCACGGGGGCAGAAGAATCACTCCCGGTGCTGCTGCGCCAGAAGCGAGATTTTGGAGTGACTGCAGCAGTAGTTGCAGCGATCGCGGTGTCCGCAGAGGCCACCGCGGCCGCCACAGCAGCTTTGGCCACGGCGATACCGACCGCGCAAGCTGTGTCGAAAGCAGCCGAGACTACAGCGGCTGCTCTGGAAGTCCAGGGACTGGTTAATCAACACCTGCGCTCGGGACTGCTACTTCTCAACCGAAGAGTGGACTTACTCCAAGAACAAGTGGACATTTTAGCCAGTACTCTGTCCTTCGGGTGTCTGGCCCGTCTCCCCGGTGTCTGTATAACCCCCATTGAGTATCAGAATGTGTCCCTTGCAGCAAATTTGTCACGACAGTTAGGCCTGCAGTTGCTGGGTGAGTGGGATGCTGAATTTGATAACCTGACTCAGCAACTCCACCACAGCATTACGGCCGTCAACGCCACTCGTGTGCCAGTGGCCACAGCTCAGGGTATTTTACACTTGCTAAGCGCTTTCGCTGTTCATGCCTATAACTGGGCCGGCACTGCAGCGTTAGGAATTCTGTTCCTCATTGCCGCCGCCGTCAGCCTCAAATGCCTCCTAGCCATCCACCGCCAAACGTGTGATTGTCCAGCAAGCCCTCCTCACCCTCCAAGAGGGAGGTTCCCCCCAGATCTGGATTAGTATGCTGGACCAGTAGTCAAAGACAGGTAAGATCCCCCCGACATAGATCAACCTAAGACAGAGGACGGGCCTGTGCTGCCCGTTTCCTCCATGACGGGTAAGGCTATGCTCGAGGACAGGGACAACCTAAGACAGGCATGGTCCCAGATGAATAAATAATAAAAAAGGGGGAGATGTGGAAGGCTGCTTACCAAATGGCGGAAGGAAGGCTGAGTGACTGCGCAGCAACAGAGCGCTAACCTGAGTCTGTGTTTATTACCCAGCTACTGATGACGCGGTGGTAGGCTGAGAGTCGAGGAGCAACCTCATGGGGAACTACTTCCCTAGCAACTGCTGAGCTTTTAGCCCCCAAGACGCCCATAGGTGGAAGGCCTGGAAAGTCCCTGAGTGTAAACACCGGATGCATGGGGGAGGGTGTGGATAGGATATATAATCAGAGAGCTAGCTGTGCAGAGGGGCCAGCTGTGCCCTGAGGAAGAGGGACCTCGAACAAATTGGGAGCAATATACTGCACCTCTTCGCTACAACCGTTGGTGTCTTCATTCTCTGATGGTCAGGGGTGCGACACCGACAAGTGGTGCCGAAACCCGGGAATCTTCTTCCTCTCCTCTTCGCCTAGACGTCTAAAGGTAAGTGCCTGCGACAAAAGCAGGGGGCGGCCCCATAACTAAGACAGGGGGCCCGAGTCTGCGACCAAAGCCGGGACCGCATTCAAAAGCGGGGGTGTGCACACATCATTTGCCACGATCACAGCAGCGGGATAGGTTAAGTGTCTTGTCTTGTATTGTGTGTTTTTCGTTTTGTCTCGTGATAATTATCGGAAATGGGTAATGAAACGTATCGAGTGCGGCTCCAAGCCCCTCTAATGCTACATTACAATTTGGGCCCACGCTTGTATGCGTGGCGCCCCCCTTCTTCTTCTTGTTGATAAATGCCAGTACTGTATTCAACCATAGTGCAACAATTCAGTGTACTAACCAAACTTGTTTTTTCAGTGCCTGCTGGAATGCTACCCGGTTTCCCCTTGCTGCAGTAGTCTGGTTCCTACCCAAATACCCATTCCGGTCACGGTGGCAGAAGAATCACTCCCAGTGCTGCTGCGCCAGAAGCGAGATTTTGGAGTGACTGCAGCAGTAGTTGCAGCGATCGCGGTGTCCGCAGAGGCCACCGCGGCCACCACAGCAGCTTTGGCCACGGCGATACCGACCGTGCAAGCTGTGTCGAAAGCAGCCGAGACTACAGCGGCTGCTCTGGAAGTCCAGGGACTGGTTAATCAACACCTGCGCTCAGGACTGCTACTTCTCAACCGAAGAGTGGACTTACTCCAAGAACAAGTGGACATTTTAGCCAGTACTCTGTCCTTCGGGTGTCTGGCCCGTCTCCCCAGTGTCTGTATAACCCCCATTGAGTATCAGAATGTGTCCCTTGCAGCAAATTTGTCACGACAGTTAGGCCTGCAGTTGCTGGGTGAGTGGGATGCTCAATTTGATAACCTGACTCAGCAACTCCACCACAGCATTACGGCCGTCAACGCCACTCGTGTGCCAATGGCCACAGCTCAGGGTATTTTACACTTGCTAAGCGCTTTCGCTGTTCATGCCTATAACTGGGCCGGCACTGCAGCGTTAGGAATTCTGTTCCTCATTGCCGCCGCCGTCAGCCTCAAATGCCTCCTAGCCATCCGTCGCCAAACGTGTGATTGTCCAGCAAGCCCTCCTCACCCTCCAAGAGGGAGGTTCCCCCCAGATCTGGATTAGTATGCTGGACCAGTAGTCAAAGACAGGTAAGATCCCCCCGACATAGATCAACCTAAGACAGAGGACGGGCCTGTGCTGCCCGTTTCCTCCATGACGGGTAAGACTATGCTGGAGGACAGGGACAACCTAAGACAGGCATGGTCCCAGATGAATAAATAATAAAAAAGGGGGAGATGTGGAGGGCTGCTTACCAAATGGCGGAAGGAAGGCTGAGTGACGGCGCAGCAACAGAGCGCTAACCTGAGTCTGTGTTTATTACCCAGCTACTGATGACGCGGTGGTAGGCTGAGAGTCGAGGAGCAACCTCGTGGGGAACTACTTCCCTAGCAACTGCTGAGCTTTTAGCCCCCAAGACGCCCATAGGTGGAAGGCCTGGAAAGTCCCTGAGTGTAAACACCGGATGCATGGGGGAGGGTGTGGATAGGATATATAATCAGAGAGCTAGCTGTGCAGAGGGGCCAGCTGTGCCGGGAGGAAGAGGGACCTCGAACAAATTGGGCGCAATATACTGCACCTCTTCGCTACAACCGTTGGTGTCTTCATTCCCTGCTGGTCAGCGGTGCGACACCGACAGAGGAGGAAACTACTGAAGTAGGCCAGGGCCGGCGGGGGTGTGCTGGGAGGATCATGAACTTCTTTCGGAAACTGTTCTGCCTCCCGCCGGCCCAGAAGAACCGCCACCACAGGAACAAGGTGGTGCCTGTGACCACCCAGGGGACTTGAGTCTGAGACCAGGAGGCGAGTGTGGGGCGGCCAAGCCACACTTTCTCCTCTTATTTCTTATTGGTTTTTCAATAAAGAGATTGGTTGATTGAAATTGTATGTTTTTCTGTGTGTACATGTATGTGGCACAAGGTGAAGTTCCAGTGTGAGTGGAAAGCTAAGACCCCCATCCCTGCGGGCAGAGGCAGTGTGCTGTCACTGATGTGTTGCCTCTGAAGAGCTGACCTCATAGAAATCATTTGTGACACAGCAGTGGGTGGCACAGGGCAGGATTGAAGGGGGGTCGTTGGTCGCAGGGAACAGTTTCAGTCAGGATGAAGATACCCTGACATCAGTTGCATGGCAGGATGACCAGGTTAAGGAGATTGAAGGACACATTTCAAAATATCAGAGAGTCCACTTCAAATGTATCCTCGGAGAGCAAAAAGGCCCTGAGCTCCCGGGATCCTGTCACAGGGTGTGGGAGGTCATCCAGGTGTGGACTCCCAGCTGGGTGGGGAGTCAGAGCAGCATCCTGAGGCCTGCAGAGGCCTCCTAGCCACAGTGGACCGAGCTGAAGCACGACCTGAACTCCCCCCAATCAACCAGCTGGGACAATCATGGAGCCTGGACTGTGACTCTTGGGCACTTGTGCCCTCCCTGCCCTTCTCTGCCTTTTCTTCCATGGTCATGGGTGGCAGAGGGAGAGGGTTCTTAGTCATCTCACTCCCTGTGGGATTCCTGGATGACATGGTAGTCCTGTGTAACTCTGTGTAACTCTTTGTGGAACCACCATACTGTTTCACACAATGGTGATACCATTGCTTAGGGTTTTCATGCTCCATATCCTAGGAGTCTCACTTTTAGGGACACACACAAGTGAGGAATCTCACTTTTAGGGACACACCCACCACAGCCCTAAGGGTCCACCCAGAAAGGAAGGTGCCTGGATGTT